>NW_023270807.1:95937624-96197145 GCF_011800145.1 Mirounga leonina | reverse complement strand
TTCCTTCCTTCCTTCCTTCCTTCCTTCCTTCCTTCCTTCCTTCCTTCTTTCTTTCTTTCTTTCTTTCTTTCTTTCTTTCTCTTTTTCTTCCTTCCTTCCTTCCTTTCTTTTTTTTTTAAGATTTATGTTTTTATTTGAGAGAGTGCATGCATGAGCAGGTGGGGAGAGGGGAAGAGGGAGATGGAGAAAGAAACTTAATCAGACTCCCCGCTGAGCATGGAGCCTGGCACAGGGCTCAATTTCATGACCCTGAGATCATGACCTGAGCCGAACCAAGAATTGGCCACTTAACCAACTGCTCCACCCAGGTGCGCCCATTGCCTAGTTTTTCTTATCTGGCCACATCCTTCCCTATTACAGCCCCACAGATGCTCTATACATATATATTTATTTTTTTGCAGGTGAGAGAATCTCTGGGTACACATGAGATATACTTAAGCTAGCCCTGTAGTCTCATTCACAGTCCTACAATGGTGGCACAAATTTAAAGTGGCATTAATCTCATTAATTAGTGGCATTAATTGACACTTTCTGTTATCCTGTCCTCACTATGGTTTTAGGGATCACTATTGGTTTTTTTTTTTTTAAGATTTTATTTATTTATTTGAGAGAGAATGAGAGAGAGCACATGAGAGGGGGGAGGGTCAGAGGGAGAAGCAGACTCCCCGCTGAGCAGGGAGCCCGATGCAGGACTCGATCCAGGGACTCCAGGATCATGACCTGAGCCAAAGGCAGTCGCTTAACCAACAGCCACCCAGGCGCCCCACTATTGGTTTTTGACCATCCCTACCCCTCCTTAATTTTGTCACTAGGCATGGACTGGGCTCTTAGCTGCTCTAGACTTCCTCAGAAAGGCAAGGACAGTTTCTAGTCAGGTCTCTGAAATATTCTGCTTGGTTACAGGTTCAATTCCTCTCCTGGGAATTCTTTCACCTTCTCCAGGACTTTGCCTAGAGAATAGTAGCTACAATTGCAGTCACCACCTGATTGGATTTTTGATATTTCACCATCAATGTGAAAAACTCATTCATACATTCAGTTAGGTGAGTTAATGGCACTGTGTTAGGAATCACCATCCGTGCACCTTGCAAGTGAATAGTCACTGAAGTTGTCCTGGGAATAGGGTAACATTTAGTTGGCTCTCCTGTTAGGGAAGGGAGTTACAACTGGGCTCGGTGAACCTCCACTCTGATGAGCGACTAGTAACATTGGACCATTAGGTGTTTGAGTGTCAGTTCAGGGCCAATGCTCAAGAATCCTCAAAAATATTAGTATGTCCCCTTTCCCCTATACATAGTCCCTTGGTAAATGGATGCAAGTTCTTTTGGGAAGCCTAGAAAGAGGATCTACTGTATAAACATGTGGCAGTGTCTTTGGTTCCTTCCTCAAGGGAACCTGGCTCCAGTGTGAGAATTCAGTGAAAGGCTGGAAAAACTGGGGCCTTAATCTCAGCTCTGTTTACAGTACCTCGAATTTTTGGTGTCTACAAAATGAGTAATATTTTAGTAGGCTGCCCATCAATTTCAGTCCTAGACACGATGATCAGTTGTAGTCACTAGTCACTAGTCACAGATCCCCGATTATTGCCCCAGTCCTGCTGCCCCTCTCTGGCTGTCAAGTAGCATCTGCACTATAAGATCCCATCATCCACACTGATATTAGAGAACCCCTCTCAGTGACAATCTCTCCCTTTGTCATTGCCAGTTGTCAGAAGACAGCCAGTGCAGAGCTTTACCAAATATCCTGTGCTCCCAGCAATGTATTCCTTAATGCCTTGGAGAAGGAAGTATCCTTTGGGCTGTCCTAGGTGACATAGTTAGAAATAGATAAGTGTTTCCTGAGATTAAGAATTCCTCATATCAGTGAGATCATATGATACTTGTCTTTCTCTGATTGACTTATTTCGCTCAGCATAATACCCTCTAGTTCCATCCACGTCGTTGCAAATGGCAAGATTTCGGTTTTTTGATGGCTGCATAATATTCCACTGTTAATCTCAGGAAACAAACTGAGGGTTGCTGGAGTTGTAGGGGTGAGAGGGATGGGGTGGCTGAGTGATAGACATTGGGTGAGCTATGGTGAGTGCTGTGAATTGTGTAAGACTGATGAATCATAGACCTCTACCTCTGAAACAAATAATACATTATATGTTAAAAAAAAAAAGAAGATAGTAGGAAGGGAAAAATGAAGGGGGCAAAATCGGAGGGGGAGACAAACCATGAGAGACTATGGACTCTGAGAAACAAACTGAGGGTTCTAGAGGGGAGGAGGGTGGGGGGATGGGTTAGCCTGGTGATGGATATTAAAGAGGGCACGTATTGAATGGAGCACTGGGTGTTATACGCAAACAATGAATCATGGAACACTACATCAAAAACTAATGATGTAATGTATGGTGACTAACAAAACATAATAAAATAAAGTTTAAAAATAAATGAATAAATAAAATCTTAAAAAAAAAAGAAAAGAAATAGATAAGTGTTTTCCATGATAAATCTACTCTAACCTGTTCATTGCTTCTCAATTTCATCAAGCTTCCAAATTTCTCTATAATTAGGATTTCTCAACCTTGGCATGACTGATATTTTGGATCAAATAATTCTTTGTTGTGAGGGCTGCCATGTGCATTGTAGGATGTTTATCAACATCCCTGGCCTCTACCCATTAGATGCCAGTAGCTCCTCCCTTCCATTTATGACAGTCAGAATTGTCTCCAGACATTGACAAATGTCCCATGGGAAGGAGCCAGGGGAGCAAAATTCTCCCTGGTTGAGAAATACTGCTCTATATTATTGAAGAAAATTATGGTTGAATCCAGGTATCAGACAAAGAAAAAACCATTACAGCAAATTGTTAAAAATATCTGGCTGTTTCAGTTAACATACTGAATCCACATTTTTTAGTAAATGTATGTATATCAATAAATTTGACTTAGTACAATACTATATTTGTTCTTGCCTGGTCTACTACCTTTAGAGTTCATTCCTATCATGCTCCCTATATTTTTCCTGATATAGTTTGGTAGAATCTTTCAATTATTTCCACGTATAACCTGTTTCTCCTTGATTGAGACTTGTGATGAAGGCTTTGGAGTTTGTTGGTATCTGACTCTAGTTATGGAATCCAGAGTCAATCTGGAAAGCTGTAGGTAGGTCCTGAGAAACACCATCACCCCCTTGCAAGGAAACTGCTTCTGGTGTTGTGGAAGAGATATTTTCTTCTCACCGAATAACTCCATGCTCCACCATACTTTTTAGTCTCCTTGCAATGATGGTGTTCCTAGTTCTGGTAAATGTGCTATGAACAGAAGTGTTAGAGGAAGTTACTTGAGAGGACGTGACCTCTGGTTGGCCCATGAGCTGAACCTGGGCAATCACATGCTCCTCATCCCCTCCCCTGTCCTTGGAATGCACCCTCTGCCTACTGTTCCACAGTGGGAGCTGCCCAATGACACAGCCTTGAGATAGCAAGGTGTTGTTCGGACCATCTGGACAGTATATGGACAGTTAAAGCCTCTATATAAACTCCGCCCCCATTTATTTATTTATTTATTTATTTATTTATTTATTTATTTATTTATTTGATGTAGTGTTCCATGATTCATTGTTTGCATATAACACCCAGGGTTCCATTCAATTTGTGCCCTCCTTAATACCCATCACCAGGCTAAACCCTCCCCCCACCCCCCTCCCCTCTAGAACCCTCAGTTTGTTTCTCAGAGTCCATAGTCTCTCATGGTAAACTTTTAAAATTCTGGCAGGTGAGTGGGGAGATTACTCATCTTGTGGCCACCCAGGACAAGCCTCATGAGTAAGTTCCCTTGCTTATTAAACCTGCCACCTACCAATCTGGAGTGGTCTCCTCTTCCTTTGGCCTCTCCCTGCCCTCCTTGTAAGGAGCTGGTTTTAGATTTTTGATTTCCTGAGGTTGTGAACTAACAAAGAGGAATCTGTGATACTTTTAGGCTGAGGTGTTTGAGAGCTGGTTTGGGATTCTCCCTTTACCTCTTCCCCACCAATGGCTACCATGTGCTCCACCAGTCCAGCTGCTAGTTGATTGAACTTCAGCCAATCTGGGGCCATAAGCATCTATGTGGAACAAAGTCCCTGCTTATCTTCACCAGACAAGTAACATGAAAGAGAAACATACTCTTGTTACGTTAAGTCACTGAGGTCTTATGGTTACTGTTACTTTGTCATAGCCCATCCTATCCTTATTAATCAAGTGAGGCCTTTAGAGAGTTTTCAGTTATGGGGATGGCAAACCCATAAGATAGGGGAGAGAGCCAGGTTCTGCTGACAAACGAGATTTAGTAGGCATTTTTTCCTGGAAACTACAGCTGATAATTTAACTAAGTACTTTGCCACTTGCATGCCATGAACGATCAATATTCATATTTCTGCTGGCACTGAAGTCATCATTGCCTTCAAATCTAACTAGGTTAGATAAACAGTCCTAGGTGCCTAAATTTGATGGTCTACTTCCTGGAATCCCTTCTAATACCAAATACTTTTGGTCAGGAGAAGCAACCTTCATTGAGGAATCTTGTTGGCAAAGAATTCTGGGAGAAGAAATGGTTTCCAGACTTCTGAAATTTTCTAGATCAGAGATGGAATTGATTTGCCAGAAGAAATCCAGCCTTTGCCAAGTATTTCCCTGTGAATTCTGTTCTAAGCTTATTGTGAATACCTATTGTTTACTTTTCTGCACCTATTGATGTGTGAATCACTGTTAAAATCTTATTGACTAGGAGAAAGTTTTAGATATTAAATGCTTGCTGTACATGATAAAAATGATTGACATGGAGGATGTCTTATGCTTAGGATTGTTGCCATCTTATGGTAGGTCCTTCTCAAGGATAATGGACTTGCCTATTTGACTCCAAGTTTACAGTGTATTGAACAGTGCCTGGAATATAATGTGTTCACTAAAATTTATTGAATGACTGACTAAATAAATGTGCACTTCAGCATCTTATAAACATGTATTGAGAGACCACTATAGGCCAGCTCTGGGCTACAGTTCAAGGAATAAAGATGACCCTAAGGAATTACAGAAAGAAAGTAGGGGGATAAGTTATAAACACAAATTTTGAATGCATTGTAAACAGGGAGCTATCAGAACACAGAAGCAGCCCAAACAATATCCTATCAGAGTCTTGAAATACTGGCAGGAAGTTTTTGGGTAAGGTGGGGTGGGAAAAGAGGATATTGCTCTAGGAAGAGGAAGTAACATAATGTCCTAGAGAAACTACATGCAGTTCAGAATTTTTGGAGAATAATGTTGGAAGGTGAAAAGAGCAAAGAGCCAGGCTGAAGATACAAGCAGAAGCTCAATTGGATTGGAGCTCAATGCACTGGTCCGTGTTTCCCACCTGTATTTAACTCTCTGACCCTCTTCCCTACCACCATAATAAAATCCAACCTAAATGCCAATTATATAAACCCAATAAAAATAAAATGTTACTAGTGTACTTTAAATGTTTGACATTTATATAAATACAAAGGACAGTGAGAATAATGTGTATTTTTATGAAACAGAAACTTTGATACAAGAAACTGTATATAAGATATTTGCTTGTGCATTTTTAGTAGTTTAAAATATTTTAAATTTATGTACGTATTCATGTGTGTACTCAGATCAAGTGGTGGAAAAATTTACTTCTACCAAATAATAGGGGTTTGAAAAATTCTACTCTACATGACTATTTTTTTCTTCTTTTTTTTCAAAAATTTTATTATGTTATGTTAATCACCATACATTATATCATTAGTTTTTGATAGAGTGTTCCATGATTCATTGTTTGCGTATAACACCCAGTGCTCCATTCAGTACGTGCCCTCTTTAATACCCATCACCAGGCTAACCCATCCTCCTACCCCCTCCCCTCTAAAACCCCCAGTTTGTTTCTCAGAGTCATAGTCTCTCATGGTTCGTCTCCCCCTGTTCTGCCTTAAATCTCCCCCTCCACACTGCCACTAGACTTCTCTCCCAGTCAGCTTACACTTAGAAGTCTAGTGGCAGCGTGGAGGGGAGATTTAAGGCAGAACACAGAGGAGACTGTGGTGGGGGGACCTGACACTCACTGGATGCTCATGAGTGCCCCTCGCTTCCTGTCCTCCTTTTCATTTAGGTTAGGACCATGTAACCATGACCAGTTTGGTCACCTTTGTCACTTCCAGGCTGAATCAGAGAAAAATGAGTGTGGCTTCTCTATCCTGTCTCTTCCTTTTCTGCAAGGTAGTCGTGGGTACCACTGTTGAGAGGATGTTCTCCCTCAAGTTAGAAACAGCCTGAATTGTTGTCATGACACAGAGGACAGCAACAATAGAGAATTAACTCTCTCCCACTGGCCCTTGTGTGTGAGAGAAATAAACCTGTACTCTGTTATGCCAAGGAGATTTCAGACTTCGTTTCTCACCCAGCATAGCCTAGAGCCAACTGACTCGTAAGATAATGAGGGATGCAACACAGGGATGAAAAAGAGAGGGAAAATTGGAAAAAAATTATTATCAAATTGGCAGCAATTTGTAATAGATTTAATTGAGGGATTAGGGAGAGGGAGGCATATAAATGGCTGTAGATGTTAGGCTTGAGCAAGTATGCATGGGCATATAATCAAAATACAGAAATAGAATATGGTATTAAATGAGATTGTATTTATATTTCATTTGTGAAAGTCCTTTTCTCAGTTCCAGCTGCAGAACAGAAAAAAAAAAATTCAATAGATAATTTTTTTCTTCTATTCTTACAATTCACATCATTTTATGTACCGTAAAGACATTTAGCAAAGGGCTAATTTTCTTAAATCTTTTATAAATTCTTATTATAAAACTAATAATTGTTCCACCTTGAAAACTGGAACATAATGAAAACAGGGAAAAAGTCATTTGTAATACCAACCCTGTCTATCAAGTTTCTGTACCTACAAACGAGCTCAACAATCTCACTCACCCAGCCCTTAAGGCCACTCGTTGCAGTATTTGCAGCAAGCATCCTAAACCCTCCTTGCTTGTTTCTGATTTGTTTCCTCTTATTCTGTTTCACAAAACCAGGAACTGAAGAGTGGCCAGTATGAATGGAGATCAGAAATGGGCTGGGTGGTGAGGCCCCTTGGGCTAATCCTTACTCATTGCCAGTGGAGGGTTCGGACAAGCCAGGTATCATCCTGTTAGCAGGTTGACTTATTTTACTATGCCTTTTTTTTTGTTTTTCATATGTCTGAGATCATATTATGTATTCAATTTTGAAACTCACTTTTACTAAATTTCTCAACCTACGTACTTTCCATTGCTACTGCCTTTTTACTTAATACACTTTATTTATGGCTGTATCCCATTTTATCTTGTGAGTGTATAATAATTTGCCTTGCCTTTCCTGTACTTTTAAACTTTTAGGGTTTTTTTTTTCCCTTTGCTGTTTTTGTTTTTGTTTTTTTGTTTTTTACTACTCTTAGTCATGAGGTAATGGACAACTTTGTGTCTAAGGTTTTGTTGTAATTAAGACAATTTTGGGGGGAGAGGCACCTGGATGGCTCAGTTGGTTAGGTGCCCTACTCTTGGTTTTGGCTCAGGTCATGATCTCAGGGTTGTGAGACTGAGCCCTGAGGTGGGGCTCTGCACTCAGCGTGGAGTCTGCTTGAGATTCTCTCTTCCTCCTCCCTCTGTCCCTTCCCCCACTCACGCATGTGCTCTCTCTCTCTCTCCAATAAATAAATAAATAAAACCTTAAAAAAAAAAAAAGAAGACTATTTTTGGGGGAGAAATGTCAGGAGTGGAATTCCTGGATCAAGGGATAAGGCTGCTGCATAAATATTGCCAGTTCTTTCTGAAAGTGATCTGATAATTTATATTGACTAGATTCCCCCCCCCTTTTTTTAAAGCTTTTATTTATTTATCTGACAGAGAGACAGCGAGAGAAGGAACACAAGCAGGGGGGTGAGGGAGGGAAAAGCAGGCTTCCCGCGGAGCAGGGAGCCCGATGTGGGGCTCCATCCCAGGACTCTGGGATCATGACCTGAGCCAAAGGCAGATGCTTAACGACTGAGCCACCCAGGCGCCCTAGATTCCCCTCTTCATACTACAAGGATTTCATTAAAAAGCAAAAATAAACATTACATACCATACTCTGCTAAAGCACAAGTCATGCCATGTTGCTGGTACTAAAAGACATTTCACTATTCTGGTGTGAAGTCCTCTGCCACTGGGGCTGTCTCATTTCCCATCAGTCTTGACGGTAGATTGCACATGGTAAGTAATAATACCAGTGGTAAGAAGCTTATTTCATGGCAGGTCAAAGCCAACCTACTCCCCGGGTGATGCCCTTTCCAGTGGGCCTCTGTCCGTGTAATTCTTTCTCACTTATCTTCAACCAGCTAGGGATTTATATTAGATTTTTGAAAATAATTTTGTCTTTAGAAGCAGATGATAATTTCAAATGTTTTAAGATAAAGTAGCATCATCAAATTTTAATTACTTTGTCATTCATTCATTTGTTGTAACCACACATATTAATGGAGGAAGGGACTCAGTCATAAAAATGTTTTGAGATTTTTATTAAGGAAATGATCACATTGCTTAATGTTTCAATCACATATATGGTCCTATAATGATACCTGGTTGAATCCCATTTTATATTAATCCATACATTAGTTTCTGATAGAGATATGATACGCAACTAAGACTTTTTTTAATGAAGGTAAGGAAGGATTCATTTTTTCTGTTTTGCAGGTAGTAATGGGGACAATTGGTAAAATATAAATAAGGTCTGAAGATTTGATAATAGTAATTGATTAATATTCTGTTAATATCCTGATTTTAGTAATTACAGTGGTTATTTAAGGAGTAAAGGGACATCATGGTTGTAACTTACTCGTATTTGGTTCAGAAAAACAATAATTTGTACAAATATGCATATATATGTGTGTGTGTGTATACATACGTACATATACACAGGGAGAGATGAAGCACATATGGTAAAAGGTTAACACTTAGGGAATCTGGGTGCAGGATATACAGGAATTTTTGTACTCTTCTTGCAAATTTTCTAAAATTATTTGAAAAAAAAAGAAAAAAAGAAAATAATCAATGATCAGAAAAAAACCTCTCCCACATTAAAGTTTTCCTCTACCTACCATTTGTACAATTTTAATACTAGCATTTATTTAATAATTTTAGTAGAAATGATATATGATAGTCCTCAATAAGGATTTTTATTATGTGGTATCATGATTATGGGAGCATCACTAGAAACATTTAAATGGGATATGACAAGGCTAAAGCTTAAATTAATTGTCCCTTCATTTAGAATCAGTGCTCTGCAAAATAATTATGCATTCAAAATCATTTTAATGCATATTTGTAGTGAATATTACCACAAATCTGCATTAAAATCATTGTTCAATTCAATGTAATGCTTATTCAGTGAAAGCCTGAAGATCTCAAGATGTGAATTTTCTTATTGACTTGCACATTCAGTGTCTGTTGGACATATATATTAATAGTCAGGGTTTATGTTGGGTTCATTGACTTTTGTTAAGCACTTCCAATTTGCTAAGTGCTACACACATGATAGGAGACACTGTTTATTTTCAAGATGCTTTCCAAAGACTGGATAATAAAGACAGCTTGAGCAAGGCTGGCCCTGTGCCAGGCTTTAATAAGGCTACCACCCGTCTCCTCCTTCTTCCAGATGGGGAGGAGGCAGCGGGTGGCACGTGCTGCTTGGGGATGTAGGAAGAGAGGGCAGGTGAGCCCGCATGCACCTCCTCCCTGTAAGCAGCTTCCTCAGCTGTCATCTTTCCTCCGGGAAAGTCATTTATTTGGGGCTGTGCTGTCATTTAGAGGACACTCCTCTGTGGCTCACCTCGGGATGATTTGCAAAAGCAAGGAACTCTGGAAGTGATGCAGGCTGAGTTTGGCCTCTGCCAGAGCCATGGGGCAGATGGCAACTATGAGAGGCAAGAGGCGTGGCTGTGCTCAGTCTGGCTGGCAACCCTGGACAGCAAGGAGATGCTCAGACAGCAGAGGAATTCCCATCTCTCTCTCCTGGCCATCTGAATCTAGCCTGACACTTACTGACTCCAAAGTTTTCCCTGAATCATCTCAATTCATAGCTGCTCCTCCTTTCATTGACTCCCAAGGGTTTCGCTGGGGGCTTTATCCCACTTTCCAAGGCTTGCCTTGACCTGTATCCACGACTTTGTTGCCTTGCTCGAAGGGCGTCTGCCTCAGTGCTCAATCAGGTAATAAAAATCTCCTTTCTTCAGAGACCAGGGGCAAGAGTTCGGTGGTTCAGGGCTCAACTCCAGATTCTTTCTTCTACTCCAGCTCTAAGACCTTGGGCAAGTATTTTAAGCTCTTTCAACCTGAGCTTCCATGTCTGTAAAATAAAAATAAGGAGTTTTTATTACAACGGTTACTTCTACCTATACCTCTCTTCTTCAGGACCTTGCGCTTGGGATTCTGGATCAGAGAGAAGTAAACTAAGTGGGCTAAGTAAACAATTGGGAGATTTCACTAACCTTATTATATGTCTCAGAAGGTAGGCAATAGGTAGTGACGGGGACAGGCTCCCACAAAGAAGAAAACTTTCAGAAGCACTGTGTAGATACAGAACAAAGCCTCTCACTAAGCCATCCTCCTCCACTCTTTGCCAGTCTGTAATAATAGGCACCCTGTAAATAACTGTAGGCAAATGGAAAGTTACTCCTCCAGAGTTTCTGGAGTGAAGTTCAACTTTGTGCTTTAGGACAGATGGGTCTACTGTTACCTCAATTTTATATATCAGTCTGACCAGGGGCCATGACTCTGAGTTCCACCAGATGGCCACAATATACTACAGGCAGGAATGACTCAGGAAGTAAGATAATTAGGACAATAAAAAGGACAAGAGGAAAGGAAGCATGTGGCTTTTTGCGGCTATTCTACCTTGAAAGCCAGGGCCACACAGGTTGAGTATTGCACAACCTTCTTTGGTGCCCCTGAGAATATTGCCAGATCCATAATTTGGACACAAAGGAATGTTTCCGAATTTTTTTTTTTTCCTTCTGTTGGTCAGGTTTGTTCCAAATTCATTTGAATATCAAAAATTTTGTGATTCTTATTATGACTTAGTAGTCACAGGGGTCTGAATCTTTATATCGTTAAACTCTTTAACCTCCACTTAAAAAAGTTAAGTGACAAAAACTACAGCACCTGTGTTCAGAAAATGTTTGTTGTTATCGTTATTACAAATGTCATATGCATCACTGAATCCTGCCACACGTAAAATGTGGCTCCTCCCACTGCTTGATGAACCTAGTCAAGGTACTCTAGCACCCTTCCTTACACAGTTACCAATAAATTGAATCCGCATATCTAAGCTCCTTAACATTTCCCACAAACCAAACATGTGCCAGCCCCAATGATCAAGGGCTAGCTTACCAACCTCGGGCTATATCTGGTAGAACCACGTGATGATTCTATACCTTGAGTGCTTTCATTAAAGCCAGCATACTCTGATTTCTCCTTTCTGTTTCCCTTCTGTTGATCTTTACAAAGAAGTGGAGGGGCAGGTATGGGCACTTTCTCAGTTTTTCAGCTTAATTAGAATCAAGGATCTTTGCTAGAAGGGAGAAGGCAAGTTGAGGCAAACTGTGTGAGCAAGTAATTTTTGAGTACAAATTTCCACATTCCAGTATGCTTGACTCCATTGTAGTTTAAAGTCATTTTCTCCCATGCCAAATTAAACTTTATAAATTCTGTTCATCCTTAGAAGGTAGGAATCTGAGCCTGTAGGAGCCAGTGGAGGGTTCCAGAAGTATCTATCACATAAGGTCTGGGGATCGCAGGAGCCAGGTGTTTACATGAGCAGATTTGAAGAAGCGTCCGTAGGAACTACTGACAAACCAGCTTACTCTTCTCATCCCCCTCTTGTCTACTGACTAGTCTGGTAAATACTACTGCACCATTTGGGGGTTGACCAGGACAGGTGTTGGACAGTAGTCCTCTATGTCCTTGCAGGTGGGTGACTGTTCCATAGGTCTGAGTATCGTTATCTGACATTCAGATAGGTCTTTAGCCAACCTCACTGCTTAGATTGTGTAGCTGGAGGCATAACTTTGAAGCATTTTCCTCTTTGCAGTTTTTTCAACCTTGCTGAGGCTTTAACATCAAAATGCAAGCCATAGAAAATCAAACAGAGCAGGATTTACATGTTCTGGAACAAGACTGTTGCTCCTGTTTTATTTTCTTCACTCAAAGGGCTTTGATGAGGGATGTTTTGATGACTGTTTCTCTGAACAGTTGGAACATCCGTATAAATGATTGTTCTACAGCTTTAAAGAAAATTCTGTCATACCAGCTCGCAAGTTCCTCTTTCCCCAGCTCTAATTACATAAATTGTTATATAAACAGATGTCTGTTACACTAAAGTCTACTTCACTTGGGAACTCAAATTTTTCTGAGTTCATATGCCAGTGGGCTAAAAGAAGCATCTTTTGATGTTACCAAGGAACATTTTATGCTGTCAGGATGTGAGCAGAAAGGCAGTCATCAATCAGGCTCCTTTGCCTTCACGCTTCAAGGAACAGAGAGAAAGGACCCAGAAGAGAGAACACACTACCAAGTCTCGGCTTGATCCCTAACGGAACTCTTTATCTTGGTTAAATTAATTCATTTTCCCAAAGTACACACTTTTGTCAGTGTCTCCTCTACAACCATGAAAAAGACAATAATACATAAAAGACTTTCCTCTGCAGAGTTTTATTGATATTCATAAGAAAGTCATGAAATATAGGTAAAGGAGAAACTGTGGTCTTCCATTAGGCAAAGACTCATATCTCAAAGCCAAAGTGC
The DNA here is from genome assembly GCF_011800145.1 of Mirounga leonina. Taxonomy (NCBI): domain Eukaryota; kingdom Metazoa; phylum Chordata; class Mammalia; order Carnivora; family Phocidae; genus Mirounga; species Mirounga leonina. The sequence continues at coordinate 96,184,309 of NW_023270807.1, read as the reverse complement.
TAATACCAATTCATTCATTCATTCACTCATTCATTCATTCGTGCATGCATGAAACAAATATGTCTGATTGTTTACTATGCACCAGTCACTGTTTGTGCTTCTACAGAATGATGACCAAAAAACAGACCTGAGCATTGCCCTCAAAAAACTTATAGTCTAGTTGAGAAGAGAGACATTAATCAATTAATAATAAAAGTTGATAGGGGCACCTGGGTGGCTCAGTCAATTAAGCATCTGACCCTTGATTTCCATTTAGGTCATGATCTCAGGGTCATGAGATTGAGCCCTACATCGGGCTCTGTGCTGAGCATGGAGCCTGCTTAGGATTCTCTCTCTTCCTTTCACTCTGCCCCTCCTCCCTACTCTCTGTAAAAAAACAACAACAATAAAAGTTGATAATTATAAGCTATGGTAAGCTTATGATTTGAAAGTATAGGAATTATAAGAGTATATGGGAAAAGTACTGAAAAGGATCCCTTCATGAAATGCATTTTGGGTTGAGTATGAATAATGTATAGGGTTTGCCTAGGGCAGAGCTGGTCAAGGGAACACATGAGATAGGGGAAAAACATATTATGCTTTGTGATCCTGAAAAAGACCAACTTGGCAGGAACTTCACCAGGGAGGAGGCAGGGGGTGAGATAGGAAAGGGGTCAGAGGCAAGGCATCAGATTGAGAATAGCCTTGCATGTCCTCTTCAGGCGTTTTCCTCATTCTAAGAGCAACGTGACAACAGTATATATATATTTTCAAAAAGACACATAACCAGACTTGTACTTTTAAAAATAAGTCTGGCTATAGTGTAACTAATCAGCAGGAGGCATCAAAAGTGGATGGGACTTCATCTAAAACTAATGATGTAATGTATGGGGATTAACATAAGAATAAAATTAAAAAAAAAAAAAGTGGATGGGAATAACCAGCAGGCATTCTGCAGTCAGTTGCCTATGGAAAGGAAGACTGGAGTTTCAACCAGGTCTGGGTAGAGAGAAGTTTACGGAATTTTATGGATGTTTAGAAGATAAAGATTAGAGGCGAGTATCCTTGGCATCTCCCACCTCGAGAACCTGGATAGAGTCCTCTTTGGGGATAGTCTCCACCCCCAACCTGCTGGAGCTGACTGTCTTCAGCTTTATCCCTGGGGTAACCTCTCAGTAATCTCTCTTTGAAGCCCCAAACACGGGCTGCACTTGTTGCCTTGGTCCACATATTAATAGACACTTAAAAGCTCTGAGCCCACCAGAGACTCACAAGCAGGACATTTCTTGGCTTCTATCTCCAAATCTGTCAGTTCTTCTGTACCTGGTACCCCCCCTCCCCCAGCCCTCCCTACCCCCTTGCCTGTAATCTCAGGAGCAGAAACATCCCTTTAATTCCTTAAGTTTGACCTGGGCTTCTGTGCCCTGGACCTCTTCCCCTATCCTCTGCTTCAGGACCAACACTTCACGCCTTTTCTTCCACCGACTTTTGTACGCATTTTTACCTCTGCCTGCCTCCTTCTCAGCGGTCTGTAATTGACTCCTCTTTCTGAAATGTCCCCTGGCTGCCGCCCTCTGCCGCCACACCAGCCAGTCAAGGCCAAGGGACCACACTTTCTGTGTCCACTCTCTTCCGCACCCCCCCCCAAGTCATTCCCACTCAGTTTTCCACCACGTCACTAACGATCACCTGGATCCCAGATCTGCTCTGTAATCATCAGAACATGTTTTTGAATAATCCCTCACCATTTGATGTTATTAACTACCTCCTCCTTTCAAAACTCCTCTTTGGGTTTCCACCACACTACTCTGTGCTGCTTGCCTCTTTTCTCTCTGATCCTTCCTTCCTAGGCTTCTCCAATTTTCCTATTGTGAGTTCATTATTGGCCCAAAGTTACATCCCAGGGTATTCCCTTTCCCCTGCTGTGACATGTGCTGTCCCGTTGGTTTTGACTATCACACATATGTTAGTACCCACAAAAGGAAATTTCTAGCCTATGCGTCAATCCTCAATGCTAGTGTTTTCTTTGTAATGTGATTCACACACCTATATGTGAACACCAAAAAACCCCCAAACCAAACAAACCAAAAACAAACCCCCAAAACTCTCATGCCATATATTTAAGATATTAATGATAAGTGAACTGTCTTATCCTTTTCACTGGACATATTCAAGCCGAGTATAGACAACCATGTCTTGGGGATATTGTAGAGAAAATCCAAACATTGTAAAGGGGGGTGAGGGTGGGCTTAAATGAAACCTTCTTTAAGGACTCATGCAACCTGGGATTTAATGATTCAAATGACATTCACATGGACATGGTGAATGCAATACATTTGGTATTCACATATTTAGTTTTATTAATCCTCTGAACATTCCTGTTATTTAAGTATTAGGTCTGTGTGTTTTGTGTGAACAGAAAGAAGACAATTTGTCTATAATCACATAGCAAAATATAGGTGGCAGAGCTGAGATTTGGAGATTTTATTCATCTCCTGAACCTTTCACATGATAACAGATGGTTCTTTGATGTGTAAGTATTATTTCTTCAAGAGGATTGTTATCTTTTAGAGAATGAGAAACATAGACATTTATTATATTAATCCCTTAGAATACCTCATCACTGTACTAGGTACAGAGGTAGATTTAGATTTCATGAGGATTGAAGCTTGAAAAAGATTGGGATGAGCTCTTAGAAAAAATGTATAAAATTGTGAAGATACCTTGTGTGGCTTTGGCAGGGGCCCATACATTTGGGGATCCTGAAACTTCAAGCTCATTAGTCCAATTACATGAATTGCAGAACTTAGCACTTGTTACCTGAACACAATTATCTCTATCCTAAGTCTTTACAGAAAATAGCAGAAAAGACTATTTGCTCTTTACAATTACTCTAACCATTTTTTTAGCTGTTTCTGATCAGTGATGTGATACTTTGGATGGTTTCCAAAGGAATTAGCCTATTTGTCTAAAAGCTGAAGTCCTTCAGGAATATGGGAAACTGGCGTTCAACACAGTAGATTGATTTGTTAATATTTGCATGCCATAGCAAGGCATATTCTTCTCATTAGAAAGATATATTTGTGAGTGTAACTTCTGAATGTTTCTTACCCATCTCAGACAGACTTAGAAACCCAAGCAGAACTGTTGTCCCTGTTCAGATAGTTTCTATGAGATAAGCCTCCAATGATCAGATGTGAGAGATACCTTGACAACAAACGAGAGGTGAGGGGTTTGATCACTGCGATGGCCAGAAGCATAGAAGATAAACCCGGTACAAAGCAAGGAAATTATTAAGAAGCGAGTGTTTTCAAGACCATTGAAATATGTGCTCAGGCACCCTTGTTTACCATGACAGCTTTTTCTTGACTAATATAGAATTGCTCGCTATTCTCTGCAGCTCTGATCCAAAGTCACCCTGAAACGTAGCAACAAATTTTATGCCTGGATGATTCACTGCCTTTACAGTGTGAGGTCTTTTTAGTCATTACTATAGGTAAGAGGATGAATGAAATAATACCATCAATTGTATTTCAGTCTTCAGGGAAATGGTGGATTGTTGGTTCTCTTGCTCCTTAAATTCCAACTTCAAAAATAGGAGGCTGAAAAACACCCTTACTTAAACCCTCCATCTTGTTTTAAGAGGAAAAACAAATTAGCTGTCTTTGTTCAAGAAAGGTGTAGAAACATTCTTCAGTGATAGCCAGCTGAAGATTGAGTGAGCTACTAGTGTTTATGGAGAGTCAGCTACACTGAGGGTTCGAACTTGGACTAACTAGACACATAACTTCTGTGCTACAGAAAGGGTTCAAACACTAGTGTGCATTGGTGGTTTAGAGGTGAGCAGAGCTGCCTTCCAAATACCAGTGAGTAGGTTTAACTGGATTATCTTCAAAGCAACTTTCAACTCTATGAGATAGGTTTAAATGACTATTCCATGCTAAGAAACAAAGCTTTGATTTTAAAAAGAATAGGAGAAAGAAACTTTGATGAGCTTTCGTTTTTCCATTTGCTCTTCTGACAGTTACCATTGTGCCAGTATTGTACCAACATATAGCAAATAAATTAATGAGGATTATGTTAGCTCAGAAGATGATAGATCCTTAGACGTGTGCCAAGACAAAACACAGTTTTACTTCATATGGAGCTGTCCACGCATTGCCAAGTAACGTATTCAGACATTGCTTTTTACACTTGCGCTTGAAGTAATTCTTTAAACCACAGGAAAAAGAAGTAGGGATAGCTATAATTTAGGACATAAATAATGCAATGAGACAAAGAATATGGATAGTGACAAATGAAAACAAGAAAGCTGACTATAGATATTAGTGCTGATTTAAAACAAAAAGATTCATAAAACAAAATGGGTACTTCTCGTATTTTCTGTCATCAGGCTTCAGTAAATTTCTGCTTTCAATAACTGCACAAAGCCTTTTCTTCAAGTTCATGTGAGGTTTCCATGCACTATGCTTACTAATGGGCCAGAGTTCCTTGTTTTGTCCAAGTAAAGATTATATAGAGTACTTTTTCCATTTTACACTATCAGCAATTACTTTAAGTAAATAGAAAAAAGTAAATAGAGGCTATCTTCTTTGGTACTGTGGACCAGATTAAACATATTACCTTTTAACAGCCTTTATTGTCACCTGCCTGCTTAAATGAAAAGTAGATCAGTAGATCAAGCAAAGTAAGTGAGTTCCATTTCAGAAATTGTTATATATTACAAGCATTAACAATAATCATTATATTCAACTTGAATAAGACTTTTTAAATTATGTTATGTTAGTCACCATACAGTACATCATTAATTTTTGATGTAGTGTTCCATGATTCATTGTTTGCATATAACACCCAGTGCCCCATGCAGTATGTGCCCTCCTTAATACCCATTTTAAATCTCATTGCAGACTGTTATATTTTTCCAACATGATTTCTTTTAAGCCCAAAAATTAACACTGGGAAAAATTGCTGAATGATACTCTGTCAACTAATGATATTATTTATTACTATTACCTAACTAGTGCTACTTGAAATCACAGTGAATGTGAAGTTATCATTTGCAAATCCTGTAGTGCTCTGTTATCCAAGAGAAAAATGCAAATGTGTGCACATAAGACACAGGAACTCTGTCAGTGGGATGTTCATAGTTCCCCAAAGAGAAAGAAGATGAGAGACATGTTTATCAGTTCTTATAGTGCCTCTCCTCACAGGGAGTATAGATTTTTCTCTTGACTCAGGCATGAGATTGGCTACCGGGCATTTGTTTGATGGCCTCAGTGAATGCTCATGGTTTGGTCTGTATGTATTTATTCATCCAAATATGTTGCTTATGGTCTGATTACATTACTCATGAAGAAACTAAAGCATCAGGCTGATTTCAATTTAGAGACTATATACATACATTTTCTGTTAGAAATAAATAATAGATCTTAATGTCTAATAATGACATCATGTATACTCTCTTCTCTGTGTCATAAATGATCCCCAAACATACCAGTTTAGGACAACAACAAGCAATTATCTTACAGTTTCTGTGTGTCATGAATTCAGGAGTGGCAGGGCTGGGCAGTTCTGGCTTAGGGGTCTCATGAGCTGTCATCAGATCTTGGCTGGGGCAGCAGTCATCTGAAGGCTTGACTGGGGCTGGAGGATTTATTATTAAGGTGCTTCATCACAGTGAATGGTAACAATTTGGTTACTGAATGAATATCCCTGATGGGCAGAACCTAGCATTTGCTAAGACCCTCAAGGGCAGCTACCTGGAATGCTTTTTCTGAAACAATACCCTGTTTTAACCTTGAATCAATGTTAGAAATATTAGAAATCAATAATTTTAGACATTCTCTGAAGATTCTCCAGCTTAAAAAAACAAACAAGTGAAAAAGTAACTTTTATCTGGACAAAATAGGCCTTTTAATTCATTCCTGATTTCCAAGTAAGAAGAAGTGATGGAAATCTTTTAGGGCATTCTGCACCACTACCCAAAGGACATAAAGGATCAGTGAACAAGAAGCAATCACACATAGCCAAAGTTGCTCTGAGGGCAAATGATTATGCTAGCTCTATCATCTATTGGGAAACTAAATCTCTGACAGTTACAAGACAGAAAAGCTAAAAATGGGACTTCTTCATTAGCCCACACAACTTTAAGGGGCTAGATTGGTCCCTGAACATAAATTCTTTTAACTTCTAATAGAAGTAAAAGTAAATTTTCTCTGGCCCATGCTCAGTATTAGGAACAAAAAAGGACATATGATTAGAAATATAGATACTTAAAACACAGTAAGTGAATATTATGGGTGACTGGAGGCTGCCAATTTTGAAAATTTATGAAATGGAAAAATTCCATAAATAATAGAATCTGTCCAGAACTGACTCAAGAAGGATGCCTAAATTGTCCTATAACCAGTAAGTTAATTGAATCAGTAGATAAAAATTTCCAACGAAGATAATACTAGGACTCAACAGTTTTGCAGGTGAGTATTACCTTAAATCTTGACATTATGATTGGTCTGTCTATGAGGTCAGTATAACCTCGATATCAAACTTGGCTCTTATGCTTCTGTTATTGCCACAAAAGAACCTTCACCAGTTAGCCTGCTAGTTCAGGGAGGATGAGAGACATGTGGGGGAGAGCAGACTCCACCCCTACCTTGGAGCCAAGTACACCTTGATCCTGCTTAGATAATTTTGACTATACCCTACCCACAGACACATGAATGAGTATAAATAATTATTGTTTTAAGGCATTGAATTTTGGAGTGGTTTGTTATGCAGCATTATTTTTTTCAAGTAGCTACCTTATTCACTGTAGAAGAAGCATTTAATAAAATTTGACCACTATTCATGTAAGACTATTAATAAGCTAGGAATCAAAGAGAATTTCCTTTTTTGTGTAAAGTATATCTCCCATAAAACCATACTAGGTATTATGAAAATTTGGATATTCATAATCCCCATGCACTACAAATTTCATTTCTAAGAAATGCCCTAGAGAAACTCTTATACATATGCACCAAAAGGAATATGAAGTCATACTTGTAGCATTATTATTAATACTGCAGAAAACCAGAAACAACCCCAAATGTCTATAAAATGAAAATAAATTGCTGCATATTCATACAATAGAATACTAAACAGCAATACACATGAATAAACCATAATAATATGCAACAACACAGATAAATCTTACCCACATAATACTCAGAATGGCAAAATGTTCAGGTCTGCATTCATCATGAATTAATTTGTATAAATATAAAAAAATGGAAGCTCTTAAGTTGAATATGGCTTCATAGTAGTTATTTTGCCATTTGTATATCTGTTGCATATATCTATTTATATCTATCAATATGATATAAAATATGATCACGTGAAAAAATATAATTGAGGCTTATGTCAGAATGACAATATTATAATAATTTCAGTTGGTCAGTCAATAAAAATTTATTAGAGACACCATATTTTAGTCCTAGTGGCTTTTCTGAGGAACAACGTGCAAAGATAGAAGTGATTTGAAGTATTGCTGATTATGCACAGTGTTATATTTTGTGGTTATTTTTGCAGCTATAGAAATGCAAATGTCCCCTGAATAAAACAGGTGACAGGAAATTTGAAGCTTTGGAGTATTATGTCTTATTTATTTGTGAATGGCCATTATGCAGTCAGGATGAATATGACAGTATCTATTCTCAACACTACTATTCAAAATTTTATAAAGACTGAATATAAACGGGACACACATGCTCATATGTATGCATTAGTTAGGGAAGGATAAAACTGTCATTTGTACACAATGTAATCATCTACCTAGAACATCCAAGAGAATCAATCGAAAAAACTATTAAAATTAAGAAGGTACTTGTATACAAAATTCAGTATATAATAACTTTTCTGTATAGGATAATAGCCAATTAGGACATATCATGGAAAAACATCCTAAATTACAATAGCAACAGAAACCAAAAAAACCCAGTGAAAGTTAAACCTGGTAAGAGGTCTAAAAGACCATTATAAAACACGATGTAACACTTTCTGAAGGATACATAAACCAACCTAAATAAATGCAGGGACATAACTTGTTCCTGGAAGAGAATACATAACATTTAAAAGATGTCAGTTCTTCCCAGATTAATCTGTAAATTTAATGCAATCCCTTATAAAATCCTAAAAGAACTATTTATGGAGCTTGACAGATTTAGTTTAAAGTTCAATTGAAGATGAAAATCTAATAACCAAGAATGTTTTGAAAAAGACCAAAGGGAGGTATTTGCTCATCCATGTTAAAAATACCTAGTGTAAAGCTGTGGTAGCTAAACCTATGTAATTGTTTAGGATTGACAGCTTGATTACATAGAAAAGGGTAGTGCAAGAACAGGTCCAGCTACCCAGGGAAATTTCATATGTGACAAAGGCAATGTCATATGTTATCTTGGGAAATTAGTGGGGAAGGAATAGGTTGTTTAATAAAAAAGTCATGGGACAATTAGCTGACAACTTGAAAAAAAAACCAATTAAGTTTTGCCTTATGTCACATCCTCACAAAATTGTTTGGAAATATATCAAGTAATTATACATAAATAACAAATATAACATTATGTTGAGAAAATAAAGAGTATAGTCACTTGTAATTTAGAGTTTGAAAGAGTTTCCTGAGAAAGGCTCTAAATTTGGAAATCATAAAGAAGAAAGTTGTCACATTTGCCTACATAAACTACAAAGTTTAAAATGGCGAAAGTCACAATAATTACAAGACAATTAACAAATTTCTTTTCTAGAGAAGTAACTCCCATTTGCCCACAGATGGAAATACAAGGATTTGATAGCAAAGAAAGACTGGAATCAAGATCTGCATCCATCGGTCCTCGATTAGCTGACCCCTGGGATCTCTGCACTGTGACGTAATCACATAGTAGTACATATAATAACACGGAAAGATCTCCAGTACATGTTAGGAAATGGAAAAAGTGAATTGCTGATATTAAGTATAAAATTATGTCTTTTAGGCAAAAGATTGTTTACAAGTAAAATTATGTGCAGATATATATGTATGTAAAAGTGCATACATGTATATATGTATATCTTGCATGGAAAGTGATATGGAAGAATTTACAACCTGCAGTTAACCCTGGTGACCCATGAAAGGGGAATGAGATCCAGGTACATGGACAGAAAGTGACACTGGAATATCTGTTCATCCAGTGTAATACTTTTGTGCTTGAACTGTTTTTACAAAATATGTTTTCTTCTATAATTAAAAACAAACCAAAAAAGATATAAAGAAAGAGAACTGAAAACATAAGTAAAAGAATATGATATTTTAATATCTGTATAGAAATTTTGGTACTGAATCACCTATGGCTCAATTAATCATACTACTTACATTTGCCTACTTGATTTGTATTTGAAGCAAAAGTAAGAATCTTTTTTAATAAGGTTAAAAATTCAACAAGTCATTAATGGTGGTAAATTGATGGGCCTAACAATTTCCTGCGCTGGATTTTAGGGAGATGGGTTAACATTGCATATATGCTTATGGGGGAGTGAGTGAAGAATGGCCTTTTGACATACAAACTTACTGAGTTCCGGTTGTATTGATGTCATTCCCACCTCAGTAAAAATTACAACAGACATCTGTGGGGTTAGAGCTGAGTTGAATACCAAGCTATATTTTAAGTTATGAGTAACATACATTGCTTTGAATTGGTTGTTAGAGGTAGGTGTGTGATAAAATATTCTATATAAAAATGCTTATAGATGAGTGCGGCAGTAATACCTAACCTTTTGAGAGTTGATGAAAGTTAGGATCTTCTCCTTGGAAAAAAATAAGTGTAAAGTTTTGTATACAGTGTCTCTTTAGTAAATTTCCCACTGGACTTCATGCAAAGAGGGCATGACATATTTGCCCCACTTCCCCTGACCCAACCACTTGCAATCCTACAAATACCCTTGGGTAATTTCAAGTACCACACAGTGTGGCACATTTTCCTTTCCTTCCTTTACTGAGTGTTCCTGGAAATATTAAAAATACAAGGTAAGAACTCATGCACCATAGCTGTATATATTTTTTTAAGTTTTATTTATTTATTTGAGAGCGAGAGAGAGCGAGAACACACAAGCTGGGGGTTGGGCAGTGGGAGAGGGAGAGGGAGAAAGAGAGAGTCTCAAGCAGGCTCCCTGCTAAGCTTGGAGTCATGCAGGGCTTGATCTCATGATTCTGAGTTGAAACCAAAAGTTGGGCGCTCAACCAACTGAGCCACTCAGGCTCCCCATATATTATATTAAATAAAATAAATATGTATGAAATAATGAAACAACATAAATTTGTTGTTATTTTAATAATATGTATTAGGCACATATTAATACCAAGCACTCTTCTAAGAGAGAAAGGGAAGTTAAGGAGCTTGCCTATGGTCTCACAGCGGGTGGCAGAGCTGGGATTTGAACCCAGGCAGTCTGGCTCCCAGCCTATGCTTTTGAGTGCTATGATATATGGACTGTCAAGTCCCATCTTCTTTGTACACCCATATCCTGGCTTTGGGATGGGAGGTCTTTCATATGTAGGTTTGCTATGGCTGAGCTTCCATTTGTTCTTGAAGATTCTTCTTCTTCAAGGGTCCTTCTGAAATGCCTGCCCCAATTCCTGAAGGACCTGATGTGCTTACTCGCAGGTAGAGCTCATAATCACCCAAACTCAAACATTTTGCTGGGACTAAGAGAAACCAATTTACTTTTGCTTGCACTGTGTTCTCTGTTTTAGAGACCTTATTTATCTCTCCTTTTCTCTGCTCCAGAAAGTTAACTTCCAGTCTCCTCAGGAGACCTTTTGTCTTCAGACAATTAACAGACTCTTTTCCTTATGACACCTCACACAGCATATGGCATTCACTGGGTTTTCTCTTTATTGCTCTGTCATTACTGTAAATGTACATATGAATGGAGCCTACTCCGGTACAGAAGGAGAACAGGTTGTGTCTCTTCTCTAATCTGGACATCTTTATTTCATTCCCTGCTTTTCTCTGAGGCTGCTGGAACTTTGTTGTACACAACTGTGGCATTGCCTTTTAAAATTGCTCCCTGCATGTGAAAACCTCCCAGCTGCCTCCTATTCATATGCATTCTCCAATCCTGACTGTATTGATGGCAGTGCATTCAAAGCAAAGCAAAGCAAAGCCCATCACCCCCTTCAATGAAACCCAGATGACTAAACTTTCTACACAAAAACGGACTCACTGCTTATGATTTTTGCTCAACTTCTCAAATTAGGCAGGAGTATTTCTTTGGGATAGAAATATTTTCCAGACTTCTAAGTAGACTTAGATCCCACTTTAAAAGAAAGAGCCTAGCTCATAAGGGTTGGGAACAGAAATGGGATTTAAAATGCACACTCAGGCTGGTGAATGAGGGGATTGCTGAGAAAGGGAGGCATATGGCACTCAAAGTGTTTGATCCTTTTTGAAAAAGGCCACTGAATGAAAAATGAAAAACTGCTCATTACCAGTTTTATATTAGTATTTCATGTTGATATACTCATGTTGGACATTTGATACATCAAATCTACACAAAGTTTAGAAGTATTCTTGAGAGAACATGTCTGGATTTGACTCTTAAAAGTTAAAGCTATAACTGATTTCATTGGTGACTTGTTAAAAAAAGAATAATGCTTCTGTTAGATGGAGAGACATTTTTATTTTATTTTTATTTTTGTTTTTTAAAGATTTTATTTATTTATTTGACAGAGAGAGACACAGCAAGAGAGGGAACACAAGCAGGGGAGTGGGAGGGGGAGAAGCAGCTTCCCGCGGAGCAGGGAGCCCAATGCAGGGCTCCATCCCAGGATCCTGCGATCATGACCTGAGCTGAAGGCAGATGCCTAACGACTGAGCCACCCAGGTGCCCCTGGATAGACATTTTTAAAAACTTTTTTTGTGCGGTTTTCTCCTAGGACACAAATGGCAGATGCTAAAACCCCAACCAGGTAAGGAGTGGGGATAATAGACCACAGTCTGCTCTCACATGCTCCCCTGCCGTTCAGTCTTCCCTCCCCGCCGCCCCCCCACCAGCCAGTCCTCATCTTCCAACTCACACCTGAAGGAAGGGAGGAAGAGGAAGAAAGGAAGGAAACAAAAAGGGAAGGAACGAAGACAAGATGGAAGGAAAGAAGAAAGAGTAAGGAGGAAAGCCAGAAAATGGGTTAACTTTATTTTGAGGATTTACTGTGCACCAGGCCAGTGTGAACTGCTTTCTTTTATATATGCTAATTGATCCACCTACCCAGTTTAATGCACAAAATAAACCAGCATTCCAATGTAAGGGACCTAGGTACTGATCTTTCATTTTATTTTATAGATTAGGAGACTGGGGATGGGGAAGAAACTGCCCAAGATCATACAATGGGTTAGTGACAATGTCAGGAAAAAGGTACAGATCTCACAACTCCTGGTTTAAGGTTTTTCTAACATTCCTATTAATCTTTGAATAGAGCTCACAAACTTAACATATTCAGTAGAAGTTTCATATCCTACAAGGTTCTAGAAACTCTTCAATCCAGCCAATATCATATCAACTCCTTCTCAGCTAAAGACAGTGGCAACTGGGCTCTACCTGTCTCTTCTGACAGGAGCTGAAGGAAATGGTATTTCCACCCAGGCCTTAAAAACTTCATAATTATGACTATTTTAATACAAGGAAGGATGTTAAACTTAAGATATGAAAACCTGTGTTTATTTTTAGCTTACTACTAGCTACCTAAATTTAATTAAATCACTAACTAATCTGGACCTTGGTTTCCTGAATTGTTAAATGAAGGGGTTGGAAGAGACAACCGTTAAAGGCTTTTCCAGTTGCAGCAGGACTTATAAATTAAGGGAAACCATTTCCAACCCAAGTACATTACAATGGATGAGATAGATTTTTTTCCCCCCGGGTCCTTTTTCTAAATGAATGACCATGTAATAAATTGGTAAGGTTACAGGTGCAGATAGGAAGGGAGAGGTATAGTAGAGCAAGAGATAAATGGGAAGGTAGCCATCATTTATAAAATAATAGCTAAGGGCATGGATATTTTGGGGAGAATCCATAGATATTACAGTCAAATTATTTAAATATTATGATTTACATACTTCCCAATTTCAACATCTTTTATGACTTTTTGAAAAAAGTCCCAAATTAGCACCTTTTGAAAATGAGTTGATTAGAAAGTTACCCCTTGAGCAAAGTTGGATGAATAAATATTGAAGTGCAATAAACACACAGTCTCTCTATATTTTAGAGCTTTTAAAGTGTGGTTCTCAAAGCCTGAGTGTAACTGGTTAGTGAGATCCATTCTGAACACTGCCCTCAGCTATTGACAAGATTCCTTCCATGACCAAATTTTAGTCAGACTTCTCTGAACCCTCTTCTTATTTATGTTTTTTGACCTTGCCTGCCTTTAGCAAGAATTCTATTAGGCCACTTTAGCAAGAACCACCCCTGCCCCACCTTTAATATCTCCTCTTAGTGATTTTCTATCCATCAACCCCCTCACTGTGCCCCTTGGTTTTAAATCACCCACTCATCCCTATTGTATTCAGAGTTGAGTTCATTCTATCTCCCCTGTTGCCATGGTGTTGACCCCTATTGTGGTAGTAGTGAATGAAGATTTGTGCCATTTTAACAAGTGGTGAATAATTTTTCTGTCATGATTCTATGTGGAACGCTGAAAAGGAAGCCCCCTCCTGGCCCAAGGGCCCACCTGCGTGGTGGAGCACACTTAAGAAGGTTTACCTACAAGACACATGCGAGGCTCCCTGTAAGACTATGAAGAATGTTTGGGGACACTGAACTTTGATGGTTTGTGATCGAAAATTTAGTAGCTCCTTGATTTCTTTCCAAAAAAATTTATCTTTGGCTCATTTTAGTTAATGTGCTTAAAGCTGGGGGAATATAAGCTACTGTCTAACAAACTCGCAGTAAATGAATTGGCTAATGCGGTAAGACTGTTGAAGAGAATGTCTATGGAGCTTTCTGTCCCATGCATGTAAGCAGGTGCTCTGACTGGGCAGGACTGGCTGATAAATCTGTCCTGTGAAATTGGATGAATCCCATTCCCTGTCTTCCCCACACCTCACCCTCACTTCCCCACAGTGTGTCTTTCCCACACTGATAAACTAGTTTCAGCTATAGGGAGATGTTTCTAACTGCCACCGTAATTGCTGTGAGGCAATCTTAGATGGAATCTACGAAGGAATGTTCTAATGCCTAGAGAGAAAAATTCATCCCAAGAGAAGAAGCAGTCTTGCTTGGTAAATCTAGCATAGGGACAAACCAGTATATTTGTTCTGGGCCTGTGAGCACCTGGGGAGAAGAATGGCTATGGATGAAAATAGATCCAGCTTTTGTTCAAGTTTGGCAATACTGAGGGGCAAAATAACTTTGGCCTTCCTTTAACCGAGCTCAACACAGGGGGAAAAGTCATTTTCCCCCAACTCCTCTAGAGCATTTATTATTGCTTGGGAGAATTAGCATGGACTGGCTTTGAACAATGATGGTTGATTACTAATAGCAAGTGACTGATGATAAACCAAGAAGCAGATGATGGGAATTCCCAGACTTTAAGAACAAGAACTCCGAAAAGGTCTGGACTTCCCACATGGGCTAGTGAAGCACTGGAGCTCTCTGGATTAGAGTATCAGGATTAATGAAATTGTAATTGCATTCGCAGGCTTGAAATATTATAGGAAAGGCATCACTGATCCAAGTTACACAGGTTTTATAAGCATTGCATAACATGTTTCTTGTTTTATGTATTCTACTCAGTATTATGTTGAATAGACTTCAATAATTCTTTCCATTCAGAAAACCTGTCTTGCCAAATATCACAAATAAGCAGGTCTCATTGTATGAATCACACATCTCTGGCTGCTGAGAAGAAAATGAGCCCACATTTGAGATCAGCAAAGGGGAGTCTATGTCCTGCTCCAGACCCATCTCTCTGTACCTCCATAAGTCACCTCATCTCTCTGGCCCCAGGTTCTGACTGGCCTCTTAGGATGTTTATCACTGTTCTATATTTACAATAAAAAATTAAGTGAATGGATTAGCTGATCTAAGTGGAGAAGGGCTCTGGTGGTAGTTTTTTTTAGCACCTGCAGTAGAGACAGAATTACCTCACTTGAATCCTAATTCTGCTACTTATAGTAGTAGAACTTAGGGCAAATTATTTAATTTTGTGCCTCTATTGTCTGTAAGATCGGAACAAAAATTATATTTAACTCATCTTGTGAGCGTTAAATGAGATAATACATACTAAGCTCTAATAAACCTCAGTGCATAATAAACAAACATGTTTGAGCTTCGAAACTTTTGTTTTCTTAGAGTCCATTTGAATATATCCATTTTATAATGTTGTCTTATAATCTTTTGATACCATTTATAAAGTGATTCAAAATTAGAAACATATAAAACATATACATTAAAAATTTTAAGATGGTCTATATTTGGATAGATATTTGAATAAACATAATTTAGAATGCTACTTGACAAAAAGTGTAACTTAATAGGAAAATAAGAATCTATATATTTGCTCTTATTTCCTTTTCTTTTGTTCATATAATTATATACCATATTTTGATAAATAAAATTAAGTTCCTTTCAATCCTCATCCCCATTTTCTCTACCTCCATCTTTTTATTTTATTTTATTTTATTTTATTTTATTTTATTTATTTATTTGACAGAGAGAGACAGAGAGAGCACAAGCAGGGGGAGTGGCAGGCAGAGGGAGAGAGAGAAGCAGACTCCCTACCGAGCAGGGAGCCTGATGCAGGGCTCCATCCCAGGACCCTGGGATCATGACCTGAGCCGAAGGCAGCCGCTTAATGACTGAGCCACCCAGGTGCCCCTCTCTACCTCTATCTTAATCTTTTCCTGTTTGACACATAGTAAAGCATATAACCGAAATGATCAACTAAAAGAATATAGGCTTTGGGGCAGAAGGAGTGCAGTATGGATTTTTCATCAAATAAAAAATCCTCTTCATTTGGAAAGATGTTGCTTTCTTTATTTCTCTCTCCACCCTTCTCCCTTATTCCTTCCCCTTATTAAAAAGATTTAAAGAGGTTGTCGATGGTCCAACAACAGGTTCGTTGACTTGCATGCAAGCACACATTTGTTCATTCATCCAAAAGATTCATTTAGCACCGACTACAAGTTGAGGGCTGAGTATAATATTTTCAGGTTAGGATAACCACCATGAGCTGGCAACTGTTACTTTGTGTTGTATTATACAGTGTGTTATTTTCTACATTTATGCATACTAACCAGGTTATTGCTATTGTAACAGCAAATTTGCCTTTGATCTTCTACCTCCCAACTGCCTTCTGGTAGTAATGAATGTCCCAAGTAACTTACTGAAATTATCTTCCTTCTCATGAAATTTTCTTATTGCCCCCTCAGTCCATTTTGGTATACACATTTATATACAGTTAGAATAACACACTATGGAGTGTTTTCATTAAAAAAATTGCAGTAATTTACTAAATAATACCAATATTCCCTAATAATTACAAAGGTAAATAAGACTTATATTCTCCAAGGAGTATCTAGGGAAATTTTAGGATTCTTTCTATAATGATTATAAGAAGCATGAAGCTTGCTTTCAAAAGTGAGTATGTAGGTGGCCCCAAGGAATCATTCATAGAGTTTATAAATGTATATTTTAATAAATAAATGTTTCAATATATATTTTTTCAGAGAACTTGTAAAAGCCTATATTAATTATAAAGAAATTGTTAGCAAATCTTCAGAATATGAGGCAACTAATTCTTTCTTGACAAATTATTGACCAAAATCAAAATATCTGGATGGCTCTTTGAAGAAGAAACAAGCAAAATAAGGTGATCATAGACAATGAAAAAGTTTTTTTTTTTTGAGATTTTATTTATTTATTTTAGAGGGACAGACAGAGACAGCACAAGTTGGAGGGGCAGAGGGAGATGGAGAGAGAGAATCTTAAGCAGACTCCATGCTGAGCATGCCCGATGTAGGGCTTGATTCCAGGACCCTGAGATCATGACCTGAGCGGAAACCAAGAGTCAGACTTTTAACTGACTGCACCACCCAGGTGCCCCGACAGTGAAAAAGTTTTAATTGTATATTTTAAAATGAATTTTCTAAATCATATAAGTATTTCATTTCACCTTTACATTTGAAAGAGCCATTTATTTGTTGGTAACTATATGCACACACATACATATATTTAGTATCAAAATTTCATATGTGTGGATTTGAAGGGGAATACATCTCAATGATACTTCTATATTTTCCCAATTTCATTTGTTACCACTATACAATTTTAAACACCCCTGTATGCCCACATATTTAAATAAAATATCCCCATATATTATCATATTCTCTTCAACCACTGATATAAATAAGTGTATATATGTATATATACACACATGCACAAATATTTTTATATGCACATATATGCACACCCATACTCATACACACATATGCAGGCACAGACATGCATAAGATTTTTGTACAAAGTTGTAAAATTTCCAAACATAATCAGTTTCTCTAGTTATTCTTTGTTATTTCCAACTTAATTTCATTGAGGTCAAAGGAGGTGAATTATATACAGATTCTTTGGATTTTGTTGAGGTTAAATTTCCAGGTATAGCATGGAGTCAATTTTCATCAATAACCCCCAGGTTCTTGAAAAAAAAATTATATTCTACTATTAATGAGTATAAAGCTTGATATATCTCCATTAGATCAATATTGTTAAATATGCTTTTCAAATCTTCTACAGCCTTCCCTGAATTAGTTCTATGTTAATGACAGAAATCTGGTCAAATTTTGTACCATGATACTATTCCCCATGTAGATTTCTTGAAATTTTTATATAGTTTAAGGAAATTTCATTGAATATATATTTTATTTACATAGTTTGATGCTATTATATCTTACTGGTGAATTGAGCCTTTTATCATGATATAATAACCAACATTTCTAAACAGGTTTTTGATCGGTTTCTTGCTTGTTTCAATCTTAAAACCTTTTGCCTTATATCAACTTTTTTTTTGGTTAGTATTTACATGGTTTATATTTTTCATCACTTGCTTTTAATATTTTGGTGTCCTTACATTTTACATATTTTCCCTTGTAGACAATATATAACTGGAGTATTTTCTTAATCTAGGTTGAAATCTTTCATTTTAAATTCTTTATATAAGTGATTACTTTTGTCTTTGGATTTACTTATTTCTACTTGTAGTAGTTTTATTTTTGTTTTTTACTTTTCTTTCTTCTTCCTCTTTTCTACCTTCTTTTTTTTCCCTATCCTCATTCAATTTTTTCCACAAATGGTTTGATAGTAATATACTCTATGTTTTATTTGTGACCCTAGTTAATTAAAAAAACTTAAGTTATTCATTTTTTAATCCTCCCACACATTAAGAACAATTTAGACTTTTTGTTCTAGTCACCCAGCCCCAAGCTGTAAGCTGCTTTTGCCAAATAATTTAGTTCTACTTACTGGCCCCACAAATGAGACATGATCATGACGATTTGTTGGATTTACCTGTTTATTTCCCCAGTGCATTGCACTCCATTCCCCTCACACATGCCACCTCAACACTCTCATGTGACTCTCTTTCTCTTTCTCTCTGCTACCCAAAATGCATCCTTACGTTTTTCTCTTGTGAAGGTATTCAATAGTCAACTCTCTCTTTACCTGAAAATGTATTTTACCCTCATTCTTGTAAGATAGTTCCTCTAGGTTTACAATTCTAGATTCACAATTATTTTCTCCCCACTCATTGAATATATTTCCCTTCACTTCTGGTTCCATTATTGTAACTGAGAATTCAACTGTTTATCTCGCTGTCTGTCATTCCTTTAGGAACGTGTCTTTCCTTTTTGACAGTTTTTAAGATCTTTCTTTGTTGTCCTGCAGTTTGTTTTGGTGGATTAGAAATGGATTTGTATTTATTTATGTTCTTGGGGTTTTCTTTTTTAAATTTGTGGACTTGATGATTGTTTCTTTTTATATTTTATGTGTCCTATCATCTACATCACTCCCTCTGGAATACTGATTCAATATATGTTAATACTTATTGAATTTTGTATTTCTTTTAATCTTTTTATCTCCTTGTCTTTCTAGATATATTCTAGATATTTTATTCATATCTGTTTTCAGTTCACAAATTCTTTCTTCAGGTGTATTTAATTGGCTACTTAATTTTCTCTTTAATATTTTATTTTAGTATTTACTATTTTATTTCTTGAAACTTTTGGCTCCTCCACATATTTGCTTATTCCTTGATCATATTTACAAATTTCTCTCTTAGTAAACATTGCTATTAGATATTGTGTCTGTTATTTTCACTATCTGAATTAATGTTGATTTTTTTCCTCTGGTGATTGTTGTTTCTGCTAGTTCCCAACTGTATTTCTTTATTTCCTTTCCTGTTTTGTGAGTTTGGGTAGCGAGCAGCTCATTTTTCTTTGAGACCCAGGTTGAAGTTGAACTCCTACAGAGATTTGCATTTAATTTTGCCAGTTGCTTGGTACCACTTTAAACTCTAGGAGGAATTTTTGAGTCAGCCTGGTAGTGTAAAATCAGATCTCAAATGCACTAGAAGAGTCAGTCTGGGAGTACAAAAATTCAAAGAAGGATTTTTCCCCTACACTTGGCCCTGGACCTGAGATAGGAAAACATTTTCAGGATCCCTTTACATGGCAAAGTTTATTTTGTGTCTGATTCTAATTCTCACTTATTTACTAGAGTGTAGCCCTTTCAGGATCCAATCTTTTCTTAGATTCTTTACCTTGGAAACATCCTGAGTTTTATCTGTTCTCTCCCACACCTTGTACCACCATGGAAGCTCTGAAACAGATGGGAGTCATTCTCTTCAAACTGAATGATGGAGCAAAATACCCAGTAAAACATGATGGTGTACTTGGTTTATCATTATTTTACTTTGTGTTAGCTAATGACTATGGAGTCGTATGCCAAGGGAAAAGTACTCATGAATTAAATACTTTTTGACCTGCTATCCCAAGATTGCCAGACTCTCAAATTGATGAGGGAGACACTAACAATGATAAATGAAAAAGAAAATTATTTCCTCAGGAAATCCTACCCATCTTAATCCAATCTTTGCACAGCTGCAATACATTCAAGGAGCACCAGGGAGAAATAATAGCAAGAGGGCTTTTAAATTTTTTTATTTTTAACTTCATGACATTGTATCTATTAAGGGAAAAAAGTAGACAATTGGATCTTTCAAAAACCTGTAAGAATTTTTGTTTTCTGAACAAAATGGGATGGGATATTTATCTGGATGGAAAATTCTGAATGGTGATGATTTTCTTCTCTCCCACCTCCCTTCCTCAACCCACACCAAGGACTGATCTTAGGTAATACTTTTTTCTAAATGATCTGATATGAGTAACTTCAGAGAAATAGCATTATGCTTTTCTGGGTAATAAATTGGGTGTTGGGATAAATTGCAGGAAAATGGCGTGGATAGTTTCAGAGACAGCACTTCAAGAGTAAGGGACTTTGGAAAACTATTTAAAGAATAAATGTAAGATTATGTTCTTCCAGCTATTTGTTACAATATATAAAATGCTTGGGAGTCCTGAGTACCTATTACTTGAAGCCAAAGAGTTCAATAAAAGCTCTCTCTATCATTGCAACTGAACAGGCAGAAAGGAATTTCACATATGCAGAGTAGACAGGTGTTTGGCTTGCAGAGCATCAGGAAATTTCCCATATCCCCAGATGGCTTCCTGTCCCCAGTATATAGACACTCATTCCTATTGGAAGGTATATTTTACTATTAAGAATCCACTAAAGATGTGTAATGCTTCTGTAGAAATACTTTTTTTTTTAAAGATTTTATTTATTTATTTGAGACAGAGAGAATGAGAAAGAGAGCACATGAGAGGGGGGAGGGTCCGAGGGAGAAGCAGACTCCCTGCCGAGCAGGGAGCCCTATGCGGGACTCGATCCCGGGACTCCAGGATTATGACCTGAGCCGAAGGCAGTCGCTTAACCAACTGAGCCACCCAGGTGCCCTGTAGAAATACTTTTAAACCCAAACACTCCTTGGAAATATTAAGTTTTTTTTTTCAAGTTTTTATTTAAATTCTAGTTAGTGAACATATAGTGTAATGTTGGTTTCAGGAATAGAATTTAGTGATTCATCACTTACATACAACACCCAGTGCTCATCACAGGTGCCTTCCTCATTCAGCCCATCCCCTGCCGACATCCCTCCATTAACCCTCAGTTTTTTCTCTATAATTAAGAGTCTCTTACAGTTTGCTTCCCTCTCTTTTTTCCCCCTTCTCCTGTGTTCATCTGTTATGTTTCTTAAATTCCACATATGAGTGAAATCATATGGTATTTGTCTTTCTCTGACTGACTTGTTTCACTTAGCATAATACACTCTAGCTCCATCCACGTTGGCACAAATGGCAAGATTCCATTCTTTTTGATGGCTGAGTAATATTTTGTTGTATATATATATACCACATCTTCTTTGTCCATTCATCAGTTGATGGACATTTGGATTCTTTCATAATTTGGCTATTGTCGATAACACACTATAAACACTGGGGTGCATGTGTCCCTTTGAATCAGTATTTTTGTATCCTTTGGATAAATAGCTAGTAGTGCAATTGCTGGATCATGAGATAGTTCTATTTTTAATTTTTTTACATAAAGATTTTATTTATTTGAGAGAGAGAGAGAGAGAGGGTGGTGGGAGGGGCAGAGGGAGAGAATCTCAAGCAGACTCCACGCTGAGCAGGGAGCCCCATGCAGGGCTCGATCTCATGACCCTAAGATCATGACCTGAGCCAAAACCAAGAGTATGAGGCTTAACTGACTGTGCCACTAAAAATAGGAGCCAGGTGCTCCTATTTTTAACTTTGTGAGGAACCTCCATACTATTTTCCAGAGTAGCTGCACCAGTTTGCATTCCCATCAACAGTATAAGAGGGTTCCCCTTTCTCCTCACCCTTGCCAACACCTGTTGTTTCCTGTGTTGTTAATTTTAGCCATGCTGACTGGTGTGAGGTGCTATCTCACTGTAGCTTTGATCTGTATTTCCTTGATGATGAGTGATGTTGAGCATCTTTTCATGTATCTCTTAGCCTTCTGTATGTCTTCTTTGGAAAAATGTCTATTCCTGTCTTCTGCCCATTTTTTAACTGGTTCGTTTGGTTTTTGGATGTTGAGTTTTTTAAGTTCTTTATATATTTTAGATACTAACCCTTTATCAGATACATCATTTGCAAATATATTCTCCCATGCTGAAAGTTGCCTTTTAGTTTTGTTGATTGTTCCCCTCACTGTGCAGAAGCTTTTTTATCTTGATGAAGTCCCAGTAGTTCATTTTTGCTTTTGTTTCCCTTGCCTCTGGAGACATGTCTAGTAAGAAGTTGCTACAGCCAATGTCAAAGAGGTTGCTGTGTGTGTTCTCCTATAGGATTTTGGTGGTTTCCTGTCTCACATTTAGGTCTTTCAACCATTTTGAATTTGTTTTTGTGTATGGTATAAGAAAGTGGTCCGGTTTCATTCTGCATGTTGCTGTTCAGTTTTCCCAACACCAGTTGTGGAAGAACTGTCTCGTTTCTGTCGGATACTCTTTCCAGCTTTGTCGAATATTAGTTGACCATAGAGTTGAGAGTCCATTTCTGATTTTTCTATTCTGTTCCATTGACCTATGTGTCTGTTTTTATGTTATTACCATACTGTCTTGATGACTACAGCTTTGTAATATAACTTAAAGTTTGGAATTGTGATGCCTCCAGCTTTGCTTTTCTTTTTCAAGATTGCTTTGGCTAGTCGAGTCTTTTGTGATTCCATACAACTGTTAGGATTGTTTATTTTAGCTCTGTGAAAAATGCTGGTGTATTTTGATAGAGATTGCATTATATGTATAGATTGCTTTGGGTTGTATAGACATTTTAACAATATTTGTTCTTCCAATCCATGAGCATGGAATGTGTTTTCCATTTCTTTGTGTCATCTTCAATTTCTTTCATCAGTGTTTGATAGTTTTCAGAGTACAGATCTCTTACCTTTTTGGTTAGGTTTATTGCTAGGTGTCTTATGGTTTGTGGTGCAATTGTAAATGGGATTGATTCCTTGATTTCTCTTTCTGCTGCTTTATTATTGGTGTGTAAAATGCCACAGATTTCTGTACATTGATTTTGTATCCTGAAACTTTGCTGAATTTGGGTATCAGTTCTAGCAATTTTTTGGTGGAGTCTTTTGGGTTTTCTACATAGAGTATCACGTCTGAGAATAGTGAAAGTTTGACCTCTTCCTTGCTGATTTGGATGCCTTTAATTTCTTTTTGTTTTATGATGACTGAGTCTAGGACTTCCAGTACTATGTTAAATAACAATAGTGAAAGTGGACATCTCTGTCTTGTTGCTGACCATAGAGAAAAAGCTCTCAGCTTTTCCCAATTGAGGATGATATTAGCTGTGGGTCTTTCATATATGGTCTTTATGATGGTGAGGTATGTTCCCTCTATCTCTTTGTTGAGGGTTTTTTGTCAAGAATGGATGGTGTATTTTGTCAAACGTTTTCTCTGCATCTATTGAGAGGATCATATGGTTCTCATCCTTTCTTTTATTAATACGGTGTATCACATTGATTGATTTATGAATATTGAACCACCCTTGTAGTCCAGGAATAAATCCCACTAGATTGAGGCAAATGATTCTTTTAATGTACTGTTGGATTTGATTTACTGGTATTTTGTTGAGAATTTGTGCATCTGTGTTCATCAGGGATGTTGGCCTGTAATTCTCCTTTTTAGGGGTCTTTGGTTTTGGAATCCAGGTAATGCTAGCCTCATAGGATGAGTTTGGCAGTTTTCCTTCCATGTCTATTTTTTGAATAGTTTGAGAAGCATAGGCATTAACTTTTCTTTAAATGTGTGATAGAATTCCCCTGGGAAGCCATGTGGCCCTGGACTTTTGTTTGTTGGGAGATTTTTGATTACTGATTCAATTTCTTTGCTGGATACGAGTCTGTTCAAGTTTTCTATTTCTTCCTGTTTCAGTTTTGGTAGTTTATACATTTCTAGGAATTCACCCGTTTCTTCCAGATTGCCCAATTTGTTGCCTGATAAATTTTCATAATATTCTCTTATAATGCTTTGTATTTCTGAGGTGTTCATTGTTACTTCTCTCTCATTTGTGATTTTGTTTATTTGAGTCTTTTTTCTTTTTGATAAGTCTGGCTAGGGGCTTATCAATTTTATTGATTTTTTCAAATTAGCTCCTGGTTTCATTGATCTGTTCTACTGTGTTTTGTTTTTTTCTTTTTTAGTTTTTATATGATTTATTTCTGCTCCAATTTTTATTATTTCCCTTCTTCTGCTGGCTTTAGGTTTCATTTGTTTTTCTTTTTCTAGTTCCTTTAGGAAGGTTAGGTTGTGTGTTTGAGACTTTTCTTGCTTCTTGAGGTAGGCCTGTATTGTTATATACTTTCCTCTTATGACTGCTTTCCTGCATCCCAATGGTTTTGGATGGTCATATTTTCATTTTCATTTGTTTCCAGTTTTTTTTTTTTTTTTTAATTTCCTTGCTAACCCATCCCGTCTTTAGTAGGATATTTTTTTGACCTCCAAGTATTTGTGGTCTTTCCAAATTTTTTCTTGTTGTTGACTTCAAGTTTCATAGCACTGTGGTCTGAAAATATGCATGGTATGATCTCAATCTTTTGTATTTGTTGAGGTCTGATTTTTGACCCAGTATGTGATTTATTCTGAAGAATATTCCATGTACATTCAAAAAGAATGTGTATTCTGATGCTTTAGGATGAAATGTTCTAAATATATCTGTTAAGTCCATCAGTCCAGTGTGTCATTCAAAGCCATTGTTTTCTTAATAATTTTTTGCTTAGATGATCTGTGCGCTGATGTAAGTGGGGTGTTAAAGTCCCCTACTATTATTATATTATTATCAAAGAGTTTATGTTTCTTATTAATTGTTTTATATATTTAGGTGGTCCCAATTTGGGGGCATAAGTATTTACAATTGTTAGATCTTCTTGTTGGATAGACTATTTTATTATGCTGTAGTGTCCTTCTTCATCTCTTGTTATAGTCTATGTTTTAAAATAGTTTGTCTGATATAATATGGCTACTCTGGCTTTCTTTTGACATCCATTAAGTATGATAAATGGTTCTCTATCCTCTCACTTTCAATCTGCAGGTGTCTAAAATGAGTCTCTTGTAGGCAGCATATAGATTGGTCTTTTTCTTTTTTTTAGTCCATTCTGATACCCTATGTCTTTTTTTTTTCAGATTTTTTTATTATTATGTTATGTTAATCACCATATATTACATCATTAGTTTATGATGTAGTGTTCCATGATTCATTGTTTGCGTATAACACCCAGTGCTCCATGCAGAACATGCCCTCTTTAATACCCATCACCAAGCCAACCCATCTCCCCACACCCCTCCCCTCTAGAACCCTCAGTTTGTTTCTCAGAGTACATAGTCTCTCATGGTTCGTCTCCCCCTCTGATTTCCCCCCATTCATTCTTCCGTTCCTGCTATCTTCTTCTTCTTCTTTTTTTTTTTTTTTAACATATAATGTATTATTTGTTTCAGAGGTACAGGTCTGTGATTCAACAGTCTTACACAATTCACAGCGCTCACCATAGCACATACCCTCCCCAGTGGCTATCACCCAGCCACCTCATCCCTCTCACCCCCCACCACTCCAGCAACCCTCAGTTTGTTTCCTGAGATTAAGAATTCCTTATATCCATTTACATTCAGATTGATAGATATGAATTTAGTGCCATTGTATTACCTGTAAAGTTGGTGTTTCTGGAGATTTTCTCTGTTCCTTTCTAGTCTTTGTTGCTTTTGGTCTTTATTTCCCACTCAGAGAGTCCCCTTTAATATTTGTTGCAGGGCTGGTTTAGAGGTCATAAACTCCTTTTGTTTTTGTTTGTCTGGGATACTCTTTATCTCTCCTATTCTGAATGAGAGCCTTGCTGGATAAAGTAATCTTTTTTTTTTTTTTAAGATTTTATTTATTTGAGAGAGACAGAGAGAGAGAGAGTGAGCGGGAAGGAGAGGGAGAGAGAATCTGAAGCAGACTCCATGCTGAGTGAGGAGCCTAAAGCAGGGCTTGACCCCACAACTGCGAGATCCCGACCTGAGCCAAAACCAAGAGTTAAATGCAAATAAGGTCTTATTTAACTCTTGGTAAATTTGTCTTCCCTTGTATGTTAGGGATTTCTTTTCCCTCGCTGCTTTCAAGATTCTTTCCTTATCTCTGTATTTTGCAAATTTTACTATGGGGCGCCTGGGTGGCTCAGTTGGTTAAGCGACCACCTTCGGCTCAGGTGATGATCCTGGAGTCCCTGGATCGAGTCCCGCATCGGGCTCTCTGCTTGGCAGGGAGCCTGCTTCTCCCTCTGACACTCCCCCCTCTTATGTGCTCTCTCTCTCTCATTCTCTCTGTCTCAAATAAATAAATAAAATCTTTAAAAAAAAATTTTACTATGATATGTACTTGGTGCTGGCCTGCTTTTGTTGATTTTGATGGGAGTTCTCTGTGCCTCCTGGATTGAATGTCTGTTTCCTTTGCCAGATTAGGGTAGTTTTGAGCTATTATTTGCTCAAATAAACCTTCTGCCCCTTTTTTCTTCTTCTTCTGGGTCTCCTATGATATGAATGTTAATATGCTTTATGGAGCTACTGAGTTCTCTAAGTCTACATTCCTGACCCAATATCTTTCTTTCCCTTTTCTTTTCAACTTTATTATTGCCCATAGTTTCATCTTCTATATCACTTATTCATTTCTCTACTTCTTCCATCCTGTGGTCATTACACCAGTTGGTTTTGCATCTCAGTTATGGCATTTTTTATTTCGGCCTGACTAGTTTTTAGGTCTTTTACCTCTGTGGTAAGGGACTCCCTGATTGTTGTTTTAAATTCTGGTTCAGGCAAATTACTTATATCTGTTTTGATTAGATCCCTGGCCATGACCTCTTTTTCTTTCTTTTGAGATGAATTCCTCCATCCTGGCATTTTGTCTAGGTCTCTGTCTTCTTTGTGTTAGGAAAGCCTGTCATGTTTCCTGCTCCTGAGAGTAATGGCTATATTAAGAAGAGATCATATATTGTCCAGAGCCTGATGCTTTAGGAAGTGTCTCTGGTGTATGTTGTGTGCGCGCTGCTGTGTGTTTTGGCTGCTCTTTCCCTCATGCCAGTCCTCTGCAGTGTTTCTCCTTGCCTGCAGTGGGGAATGTTTGGACCTTGTCCACTGTGTGGCCAGTTTTAACTAGGTGTGTTTTGGTCTGCTTGTTAAAAGAGGCTAGATTCTATTTCCCCTAGAGCTGAAGCTTTGTAACATTCTATGGTCAGTAGACTTGGTGGGTGTGGTGGGGTGGTGGGGTGGTGCTGTGCTGTGCGGGTCTTCTGGGGGAAGGGGCACGCTGCTGCTCTGACTCTCAGGCACACTTGCCCTAGTTCAGAAGCACCTGCAGAGTGCATGGGGCGGAGCTTGGTGTATGTGCTGTGGGGCACTGTGCTACTCACTGAAATTCATCAGTGCTGATGGGTGGGAGTAAAAATGGCCTCAGCCTGCAGTCTCCTCTCCAGAGAGGGGTGTTTGCACCCACCGCTGTTCAGGAAGCCCTCACAGGAGAGTGAACAATCTCTCTTCATTTGTCCCAGGCATTCCTCAGATCCCTGCTTCACCCTGTGTATGTCCCAGCCGTCTGCTCATCCGGCAGCACAGTGCTTCTGTGTTTTATCTCCAGCATGCTGACTTGGTTTTAAAACTCCAAATGTTAGGGATCTGTCATGGCGCATACCCACACTGATCCTCTGGGGGAGGGTCTTGCTGAGCTGTGGCTGGTGCTGGTTTGTCCCAAAAGGGCAGTTGCAAGAACATGAAGGGGCTTGGAGTTTATGGTAAAGTGCAGCAAAAAGCTGGCATCCAGGTTTGCTGCCCTCAACAACGGCCTCTGTTCCTATCCGGAGCTAACAGGGTAGATCAATGGTGCCTGTTGGTTCTTTTGTCCTAGGAGAAGCAGGGCCACCTCTCCCAGATGTAGTCCTACAAAGGGAACTATCTCTCCCAGTGTGACTCAGGGGGTCCTCAAACCATGCTGTCTGCTCTGGGGCCTCTGCCACATCTTGTCCACAGGAGCACCACTGTGGCCACCAGGCTCCACCCAGTGATGGTGGAGACTTGTAAAACTTCAGACTTTGAGCTTCACTGCTCGCAAAAACGTGCAATTATCAGCCCCTCTTGTTTTCCCCTTCAATGGTTTTGCGCCCTGCTCTCTCTGTCTTCCCTCTCACTCTGATCATGGCTCCCTCCCCTCCACAGCACTAGGGATTCTTTTCTCCCCCAAAGCACAGCTCCGTGCCTCTTACCTTCCATGATGTGGCCTCGTTTCTCCCTCTAATTGTGCGGTTTATTCTCTCAATCCTCAGATCGATTTCCTGGGTTTTCAGAATGATTTGATATTTATCTAGCTGTGTTTGAGGGATGAGGCAAGCATAGAGTCCTCCGACTACTCTGCCATCTTAACTCCCTCCCTACGATTATTTTTATCTATCACAATGTGGAGTTCATCTCTTTCGGAAAGCAGGAAAGAACATCTGAAATTCAGAAAGAGGCAGACAGATTTACAGCAGACAGTGAGAAAACAGGGCTGAAAGTGCCCTTAAAGATGCTCTGGTTAGCACAGGTCATGCAGCAAGTAAAGAGAAGAAACAGTGCTATGGAGTCCACAGTGTAGCTCTTAGGGGCCAATGGGCAGAAATCAGGTAAGCCCATTGTTGCACAAAGTTGTTCTGGCAGCTGATGCCTGGATTTGAAGAGTGGGATATAGAGAAATCCTTAATCCTGAGGGGCATCAAGGCAGGACTCTGTTAATGAGCTGGGGTGTTAATGAAAGGAACAGACTAGAGAAGAACCAAGGGTGGGCCTAACACAGGAAGCAGATTAAGAAGAAAATGTCAAGTGAGAAAACAATAAAGGGAATTGTAAAGGAATCTTCTGGCCTGTGGTTTTCTATACCAATGTTTGGTCTCAGAAATCGCTTACATGCCTAAGAAATTATTTGCAATCTCAAAAGTAGTATATTGTCTGTAGCAGCACATTTTTAATTGGGAAAATAAAGAAAATCTGGGCATATAGAGGCCTATATTTGGAAATGGGGGGATTATTATAAAAACCTTTTCAAATTACTGTGCATATTCATCTTTGATACAATACCAGAACTCAAGAAGTGATCATTTCTTTTTTTTTTTAATTTTTATTTATTTGACAGAGAGAGACACAGCGAAAGAGGGAACACAAGCAGGGGGAGAGGGAGAGGGAGAAGCAGGCTCCCAGCTGAGCAGGGAGCCCGATGCGGGGCTCGATCCCAGGACCCTGGGATCATGACCTGAGCCGAAGGCAGACGCTTAACAACTGAGCCACCCAGGTGCCCCAAGAAGTGATAATTTCTTAAAACTTAGTTGCAGTGCAGAATCTGAAATTGTATCAATGAAATTACCTTAAAATCCTTTGGTCTATCTTGTACTTAAAATAGATGTTGTACCCATGCATGATTTTGTGATATGCATTGGTCATTTCGAAATTATTAGTGCAGCAAGTAATGCAACCTTTTCCGTGTTGACTACTTTCATTATACAATGTTAAAAAAAATCACATATGATAGGATTGCCATTGCTTTCATTAGAGAAGTGTTTATGGTTATGTATTTCAGATGCTAACAAGCTAATGGTGGCAGATACGTATTTTTACAATTCTAAATTTTTCTCGAAAGCATGAATTTTATCATTGATAACAAATGTTATCAGTTGTTTTGTTGGAAGTGACAGCCTTACTTGGTTGATTGCAGAGAAAATAATCTGCCAAATGCCCAATCCTGAAGAAACAAAGGCTGGCCCTCTGTCATTCTTTCCAGTAAATATGGCATTCCTAAGGATGTTAGCTCCTGGATAAGATGGAGCAACAGGAACTGGACTTACCTAACTGCCTGATTTTTAAAAAATGGGCAAAGTATAGAAACAACAGTTTTGAAGATATTGGGAAATGATTCCTGAGAGATGGAAAACAAATGATGTGTCTCTATTAATGCTCCAGCCTACAACCTTAGAGAGTTTCCAGGTCATGGTGCACAGAGGGGAAACCAGGGCAGAGCCTATCAGATTACCCAAGTGGTGAAGGTGGAGCTGAGAGTCCAGGCAGAACAGGGCAGCTAGAGTTAATGGAGTACAGGGAAGGAAAGAACTGACAGAGAAACCTACAGATTTGCAGAGAGTTCCCCAAAGAATATTCAACTGCCTACTAATCAGCATGTGCTTATAACAAAGCATGCCCGATATCAGGGAAAGAATCACCCAAACAATTAGAGGTTACAGTGCTATGACCCTTTTTGTGTGTGTCTTTTGGTAACTGGATTGATAAGGTATGTGTTTGTTCACCTTTAGTAGATGTACCAACTTACACTCCCAACAGTAGTGCTGGTTTTTTTTTTCATCCTCGTTAATGCTTGTGTTGTCTATCGTTTTTATTTTTGTCATTCTGTCGGGTATAAAATATTACCTCATTCAATCTTAATTTGCATTTTCCTGGTTACAATGGAATCAAGTTCCCTTTTATATGTTCATTGGCTTTGTTCATGTAACCATTATGGTATAACTAATCATTAAAATAACTTTGTAATAAAAACCAATTTCTTGTTCTATTGAGTTAACAGAGTTTTTTTCTGCCCTCTCTAGAAATAATATACTCAGACATCAAAGCTTAGAGGAAATCCTTTGTCAGAGTTGTTTAACCAACTTGCCAACAGTCCACTGAAAATCTAAAATTTAGGAAAAACGCTTATTTAGTAAGTAGCTTTGGAAAAACTTCATTGATTGCACTGGCTGGAAATATTTTACCAAACTGAATAAGTCTGCTCAAGTTTTAATTAGCCAGTGGTTGATGATAAGATCTCAAAATGAGCGGAATAGCAAAGCCTTTCCCTTATGGGCTTGTGGGGGAGGCTTGCTATTTCCAACCTTCATGTTAGAGCAACTCACCTCACAAAGTATGAGGCTTGGGTACATAGGGCAGAAGATGTTATCATGTGATACTGGCAAATTTTCTCTCAACGAAATTAGAACAAATTGACAGATCTCTGTCAACTTTAGAAATAACTTTGCTATGTAAATAAAAATAAGACTACATTGAAGGGGGCATCTGGTGGTTCAAAAATAGATTGCACATGGCCCAGTGAAAATTAGCTATCATGAAAGGGTTTGCTAATTATTTTTTCTTTGGCACTGTCATTCCTGAAATACCTCTACCACCTGAAGCCTTATGCTTAGTTTTTCTCAAATCACTTGACTTAAATGTTTAAAAAAATTGTAGTGGGTTTCTAAATATGCCAGAAGCATAATCCCAATTAACATAAAGAATCTGTAAGTCACAGTGGCCTTGACAAGAGTGATAATGGGTATCATTAGACATTCTACATCACCCCTTAGGTAAGAGCAAAACCTGTGAAACTTCCCACATAAAACAAAATGTCGCAAAGTAAATAGATATGAAATAGTTCCCTGACCCTAATGCTTCTTTTTTTTTTTTTTTAAGATTTTTATTTATTTATTTGACAGAGAGAGAGATAGCAAGAGCAGGAACACAAGCAGGGGGAGTGGGAGAGGGAGAAGCAGGCTTCCTGTCGAGCAGGGAGCCCGATGCGGGGCTCGATCCCAGGACCCTGGGATCATGACCTGAGCTGAAGGCAGACGCTTAACGACTGAGCCACCCAGGCGCCCGGACCCTAATGCTTCTGCTTCTTACATTTTGTACTATTCATTTTGATTAGACCCAGAGTGTTTCATTATGATTCTCATGCCACTCACAATAACTCATGATTTCAACAACTGAGGGAACATTTTTGAAAAAAAATGGGAGGGACTCTTTATCTGAATTATGTCTCCTTAGTGAAACTACAATGGGACAAATCATCTGTTAAGATGCAAATTTTTAGCCTATGTATCGTTTCTGAGTTTTCATTTTTCTATTTAAGTGAATAAGATAAGCAGTGATTCAAAGAGCAGGTATCTTAAGTACTATTGGTGATAAGGAATTTGGCTTATGGTCTAGTTATAGATTTTGGTTGCTTGAGCACAAAATTATAGTTTTAGGTGAAACAAAAACAGCAACATTTAGGAGAATTTACTAAACATCAGGCACCATGCTAATAGGTCTGCTTGCTTTGATCCTTTCTTCTTCCCATTGATTGTACAAGTTAAATATATATTTCTATTCTGCAGACAAGGAAACTGAGGCTTCACATATTTACATCCCTTTCCTTTTTCCTTTTTAATATTCTGACTCGTTAGAAGTCTCTTTTGCTAATCTTTTTCTTCTACCCTGCCCTTCAGAGCAGTTTCCCAAATCTTGTTGTCTTTTTCCCCATGTAGTCTCCATGGAAAGTTTGACTTACATTATGGTTTCCTATAAGTTTGGGTAATGATATAGAAAGTGTTAAATACACCACCAATTAAGTGTGAAAGCCAATGACAGATGAAGGAATACTTCATTAGGGGATCTTAAACATTTTGCGTATTTCAAATAAATAACTTTATAAGTTAAAAATGAAATAGAGGGGCACCTGGGTGGCTCAGTCATTAAGCATCTGCCTTTGGCTCAGGTCATGATCTCAGGGTCCTGGGATCGAGCCCTGCCATCGGGCTCCCTGTTCACAGGAAGCTTGCTTCTCCCTCTCCCACTCCCCCTGCTTGTGTTCCTGCTCTCGCTCTCTCTCTCTGTGTCAAATAAATAAATAAAATATTTTAAAAAATGAAATAGAAAATAATCACAACACAGTGTTTGCTTCAAGTAATCAATTAGGTGGAATTACTACTCTCTGTGCCCTCTGAGAGAGAGAGAAAAACTCTATCTTATACATATTTATGTCATGAAGAATTAGATTGCCATTGACATAGAGCAGGCACTCGGTAAGTATTCAAGAAATAAAATAATAGCAATATGATTTTAACTCCTTAATTCTTTTTTTCTTTTTTAAGATTTTATTTATTTATTTGAGAGAGAGAGACTGAGAGAGAGAGCACATGAGAGGGGGGAGGGTCGGGAGGGTCAGACGGAGAAGCAGACTCCCTGCTGAGCAGGGAACCCGATGCGGGACTCGATCCTGGAATTCCAGGATCATGACCTGAGCCGAAGGCAGTCGCTTAACCAACTGAGCCACCCACGCACTCTTAACTCCTTAATTCTAATAGTCCATGAAGTATAAGAAGTCCTATCACTTTAATGTAATGAAAGTCTTTTCAGATGTATTAAAAAGTAGATATGAATGCCACTGCTTGCCAACCAACCACAGCATACATTTATATAGAATATTTACATCCCACTTTCTTCTTTAGTCTAATCCTTAATATATTCAGTCTAATCCTCACTCCTCTGAGTCATTTTGGGCTATCAAGAGTTATGCATAAAATCATGGTGATATGCTTATGATCTGGGAGTTTCAGACACTTTAGTATGAACATTCTGGTGATTTCGAGGTTTGTTAAAAAGTCCTTGTTTCATCATTGCAAGACATTTTTAAGTTCCTCGTATTTTATGAAACTAAAAGTTTGGCATTTACCCTTGTAGACTATGTTGAGCCATTGCTATTTTTAAACATTTTCAAAGCCCTGAAATATAATAAGATTTATATTTGAGAAAAATACTGAAAACACTATGTAAGGGAAAGATATAATGAAGGGAAGGAAAACTAGAGGTAAGGCATTAATTAACAGACTTATGTAGTAACCAGGTAAGAGATAATGACACTCCCAAACTCATGTAGCCAGGATGAAGAAAGAAGGGCATATTGGAAAGATATTAAGAATATGGAATTATCATCAGAATTGGTAGCTAATTGGATGTGTAGAGCGGGGGTGTAGGAGAAGTTTAAAATATATTGATCAAAGAGGATAGACAGAAGTCCTTAAACCAAGTTTCCCAGGTGTGTACTGGGTGAGAGAATCAAGCCTACTGATTTCTTTCCTTCCTTCAAACATATTTACCAGATGCCTTCTTTATGCTAGCCATTTTTCTAGGCTTTGGGACTTCACAATGAGCAAAACTCAGTTCTGCTCTCAAGGCACTACATTAAGGAGGCATTGAATGAACGAACAAGTAAATGCAGTGCATGTAACGTATTATGGAGAAAAAAGTACAACAGGATAGACTTCTACTATGAATTTGATGGAGAAACTGGTATCAAACCAATTGGCCCACTAAAAACAACTGTAAAAGCTAGAATAAAAAAATAAATGAAAAGGACAAGTATTTGAAAACTTCAGAGAATATCCAAAGTAACCAGGACTTCAGGAACAAGATTCCAGAGGAAAAGGATAACACACGGGTGTGAACCTGATATACTGCACACAATTTTCCCCTTGAGGAACCCTTCGGCTGCATTTGTTGACTCCAGAGTTATGCATGTGTGGAACAGTTCTCTAAGAAACCAAGCTGAAGCAGTGACAAGAGGCTAAAGAGCTAAGAGAAATTTATCAAGAAAAAAAGTGAATCTGCCAAGGAAGTTAACACCCCAGGACTAGGCCATAAGAATAAGAGTAAGTCAGAAATAAACTACCATCAGCTGGATCAAGAAGATCAACCAGTGTGTTATACGGTTGCCAAAATAGCATTAAATACGCTTTGGAAGAAGGTAGCACCACCCAGTGCCTCCACAACTTCTTATATACGATGTCTGCCTTTCTTTCCTTTTTTAACTTAAAAAAATGTTTTAATTTCAGTATAGTTGACATACAGTGTTATATTAGTTTCAGGTGTACAATAAAGCAATTCACCAATTCCATACATCACCTGGTGCTGATTACAATGTAGTGCACTCCTTATCCCCGTCGCCTACTTTACCCATCCCCCACTGACCTTGCCTCTGGTAACCATCAGTTTGTTCACAATAGTTAAGAGTCTGTTTCTTGGTTTCTCGCTCTTTCTTTTTTCCCCTTTAATCATTTGTTTGTTTCATAAATTCCACATGTAAGTGAATCATATGGCATTTGTATTTCTCAGACTGACTTATTTCACTTAGCATTATACTCTCTAGCTCCATCCATGGCAATGCAAATGGCAAGATTTTGTTCTTTTTTATGGTTGAATAATATTCCATTCCATTATATACATAAAATCACCTCTTCTTTATCCATTCATCTATCAATGGATACTTGGGCCACTTCTATAATTTGGCTATTGTAGATAATGCTGCTATAAACATAAAGATGCATGTATACCTTTGAATTAGTGTTTTTGTATTCTTTGGGTAAATACCCAGTATGGTGATTAATGGATCTTAGGGTAATTCTATTTTTAATTTTTTGAGGAACCTCTATACTGTTTTCTGCAGTGGCTGTACCAGTTTGCATTCCCACCAACAGTGCATGACGGTTCCTTTTTCTCCACATCCTTGCCAACACTTGTTGTTTCTTGTGTTGTTGATTTTAGCCATTCTGACTGGTGTGAGGTAGTATCTTATTGTAGTTTTGATTTGAATTTCTCTGATAAGTGATGTTGAATGTCTTTTCATGTTGGCCATTTGTATGTCTTCTTTGGAGAAATGATTGTTCATGTCTTCTGCCCATTTTTAATTGGATTATTTGTTTTTTTGGGTGTTGAGTTGTATCAGTTCTTTATTTATTTTGGATACTAACCTTTTATCATTATTTCCTTTGCAAATATCTTCTCCCATTCCATAGGTTTCCTTTTAGTTTTGTTGATTGTTTCCTTTGCTGTGCAGAAGTTTTTACTTTGATATAGTCCTAATAGTTTATTTTTGCTTTTATTTCCCTTGTCTCAGGAGACATATCTAGAAAAATTTGCTATGGCTGATGTCAGAGACCTTACTGCCCATGCTCTGTCCTACGATTTTTATGGTTTTAGGTCTCAAACTTAGGCCTTTAATCCATTTTGAATTTGTCCTTGTGTGTGGTGTAAGGAAGTGGTCCAGTTTCATTCTTTTGCATGTAGCTGACC
Source organism: Mirounga leonina (assembly GCF_011800145.1). NCBI lineage: Eukaryota > Metazoa > Chordata > Mammalia > Carnivora > Phocidae > Mirounga > Mirounga leonina. The sequence continues at coordinate 96,148,269 of NW_023270807.1, read as the reverse complement.
AGTTTTCCCAACACCATTTTTTGAAAAGACACTCTTTTCTCCATTGGGTATTCTTCCTTGCTCTGTCAAAGATTATTTGACCATATAATTGTGGGCTTATTTCTGGGTTTTCTATTCTGTTTCACTGATCTATATCTCTATTTTTGTGCCAGTATTATACTGTTTTGATTACTACAGCTTTGTAATATAGCTCGAAGTCTAGAATTGTGATGCCTCTGTCTTTGTTTTTCTTTTGCAAAATTGCTTGGCAATTCGGGGTCTTTTGTGGTTTCATATAAATTTTAGGATTTTTTGTTCTAGTTCTGTGAAAATGGCTCTTGGTGTTTTGATAGGGATTGCATTAAATATATAGATTGCTTTGGGTGGTATATACATTTTAACAATATTTGTTCTTCCAATACATGAGCATGGAATGTCTTTCCATTTTGTTGTGTCATCTTCAATTTCTTTCATAAATGTTTTTTTTTTTTTTAAGATTTATTTATTTATTTATTTGACAGAGAGAGACACAGTGAGAGAGGGAACACAAGTAGGGGGAGTGGAGAGGGAGAAGCAGGCTCTCTGCTGAGCAGGGAGCCTGATGCCGGTCTCGATCCCAGGACCCTGGGATTGTGACCTGAGCCAAGGGCAGACGCTTAACAACTAAACCACCCAGGCACCCCTCTTTCATAAGTGTTTTATAGCTTTCAGAATACAGGACTGTCACCTCTTTGGTTAGGTTTATTCCTAGGTGTTTTATTATTTTTTGGTGCAATTGTAAATGGGATTTTTAAAAAAATTTCTTTTTCTGCAGCTTCATTATTAGTGTATAGAAATGCAAGAGGTATCTGCACATTGATTTTGTTTCTTGTGACTTTAATGAATTCATTTATCAATTCTAGTAGTTTTTTGGTGGAGTCTTCAGCATTTTCTATATATTTTCTATATATTTCTATATATTCTATATATTTCTATATTTTCTATATAGAGTATCATGTCATCTGCAAATAGTGAAAGTTTTACTTCTTCCGTGCCAATTTGGATGCCTTTTATTTCTTTTTGTTGTCTAATTTCCATGGGCAGGAGTTCCAGGACCACACTGAATAAAAGTGGTGAGAGTGGACAGTCTTGTCTTGTTCCTGTCTTTGGGGGAAAGCTGCCAGGTTTTTCTCATTGAGTATGATGTTCAATATGAGTTTTTCACACGTGGCCTTCATTATGTTGAGGTATGTTCCCTCTAAGCCTACCTTGTTGAGGGTTTTTATCATGAGTGCCTCTTGTACTTTATCAAATGCTTTTTCTGCATCTATTGAAATGATCATATAGTTATTATCCTTTCCTTATTGATGTAATGTATCACATTGGTTGATTTGCAAATAATGAACCACCTTGCAACCCAGTAATAAATCCCACTTGATTGTGGTGAATGTTTTTTTAATATATTGTTGGATTCTGTTTGTTAGTATTTTGTTGAGAATTTTTGCATCTGTATTCATCAAAGATATTGGCCTGTGGTTCTCTTTTTCTGAGGTGTCTTTATCAGTTCTGTATCAGGGTAATGATGGCCTCATAGAATGAATTTGGAAGTTTTCCTTCCTCTTCTGTTTTTTGGAATAGTTTGAGAAGAATAAGTATTAGTTCTTCTTTAAATGTTTGGTAGAATTTGCCTGTAAAGACATCTGGTTCTGGACTTTTGTTCCTTGGGAGATTTTGTTGTTGTTGTTGTTGTTTTTATTACTGATTCAATCTCCTTGCTGGTAATGGATCTGTTCAAATTTTCTCTTTCTTCTTGCTTCAGTTTTGGTGGGTTATATGTTTCTAGGAATTTATCCATTCCTTCAAGGTTGTCCAATTTGTTGGCGTATAGTTTTTCATAATATTCTCTTAGAATTGTTTGGATATTTGTGGTTTTGGTTGTTATTGCTCCTCTTTCATTTGTAACTTTATTTATTTGTGTCCTTTCTCTTTGTTTTTTGATGAGTCTGGCTAGAGGTCTATGAATTTTTTTATGTTTTTGAAGAAGCAGCTCCTGGTTTCATTTATCTGTTCTAATGATTTTTTTTAGTTTCTATTTCACTTATTTCTGCTCTAATTATTATTATTTCCTTCCTTCTGCTGGTTTGGGGTTTCATTTGTTGTATTTCCTTTTTTTCCTCGCTCCTTTAGTTGTAAGATTAAGTGATTTATCTGAGATTTTTCTTGATTTTTGTGGTATTGTTATAAACTTCCCTCAGTGCCTTCCCCAGTGCCCTCCAGGCTGTCCCTGAGCCAAGCCCACTAACCTTTAAGACTCCAGGCTTTAATCTTCGCTGGTGGCAAGAATTCACAGAATTTGGCTTCTCTTGCTTTCCAAACCAATTGCTATGGCAAATCATCTTCCCTATGTGCTGCTCCCCTGTGTATTAGTCTGTCTCTTGTCCTTCTCTGAAACTGAAGCTCTCTCCCCACCATGCGGCCACAATCTGTCTGTCTCCCAAATTGTGTCTCCATACTTCCTACTTTCTTCTCTGTGGCCTCTTCTCTACTTCTGGTTGTGGAATTTGTTCTGCCAGTCTTCAGGTCAATTTCTGAGGTATTTAGGATGATTTGATAGTTATCTAGTTGTATTTGTGGGATCAGCTGAGCCTAGGGTCCTCCTACTCCACCACCATCTTGTCTCCTCAATGTCTTTCTTCCAATAAAAAATTACACAGCATGTTGCAAACATGACCAAAATGAAAAGCAAGAGAAAAAATAGACAATAAAAACAGGCCTACAGATGATCTAGATATCATAGTGTGAAAGTTACTTTTGTACAGCATGGTATCCCAAAACTTGGTGGTGTCAAACATATTGATGATTTTGAGGATCAAGAATTTGGGAGGAGGTTGGCAGTTTTTACGTGGGGTCTTTCATATAGTTGCAGTTAGATGTTGGTTAGGGCTGTAGCCATCTACAGGCTTTACTGGGCTGTATATCCAAGGTGACTTTTCATATGTCTGGCAGTTGATGCTAACTGTTGGCTGGGAATTCAGCTTGGGCTAAATGGGAGCAACAAAGCATAGCTTCTCTAGCATTGTGGTTTCAATGTAGTTGGACTTCTTATTTGGGAACTGGTTCCCCTCAGTATAATCATCCCCAAAGAGTCAAGCAGAAGCTGTAAGGCCTTTTATAACACATCATTGGAAATTACATGGTATCACTTACGTGTGCTTTTGGCTCAAGTAAATATAAAAGCTGTGCAGATTCAAGGAGAAAGGATATAGATCCTGCCTCACAACAAGAGGAGTGCTGAAGAATTTGTAGGCTTTTTAAAATTGCTAAATGGAGATATAAAATATAGACTTTAAATAATTATGATTAGAATTATATCATGAAAATGGTGGAGTAAGGAATTCTGAAAGTTTACTCCTCCATAAAATCAAATTTAAAAATTGGCCCAAACCATCAGAATCAAATTTTTAAGAACTTTGGATATTAACCAAAAGCTTGCTGGCCTGGAGGCCATTTATTCAAGAAAAATGGTTGAATGTTAGTAAGCACAATGAGCTCTGTACATTTAAAATTTCCCCAATCCCATGTCCCCTTTCTCAGCTCAGGAGTAGCTTTAAAAACAACAGCCCAGGTTCTCAATACTGGAAAAATCAGGATGGACTTGATTTACAAAGAATTATAATTTGTTTTGGTAGGCCTGATGGCTCCCTGGCAGATTGACTCAAAAGGCTTATCTTTATTTCACCTGACTAAAACTAGCCCAGTGCTAAGGCTGCTAGTTGGGGGTCATTTACAGGCAAATATTTTAGCTGTTGCTGTCTAAGGTGATAAATATTAGTAGGGCAAACAATAGACTAACCAAAAAACTTGGGAGAAAAGGCTGGTGCAAAACATGGATTTTTGAAAAGCTCTGACATATTCTTAAAGTCATATTCTAGAAGGACACATACATACTCAGGGCTATACTCAGGAAAACCTGAACTGTCCCTAAGCTTTTGCCCCTGGCTGACCTTGAAGTTAAGGAAGTAGGAAGTGAAGGTGAAGGCAGAGTTGTAAACTCCCCATGCACACACACAGCCTTTCATAGAGATTGGGAAGTGTTTTGGCTAGGCATTTAAGGAAATTTTAATCTAATCATTACCTGACTACTAAGCTAATGGAACAGATACAGGAGTCATACAGAACAAAGAATAAATATTTTAGAGAATTAGTTTAGAAAATTCATGAAATAAATAAACAACAACTATTATAAGCACAAGAATAGCAAACCCAGGTTTCCAGAGTTGCCACATTTATAACATTAAAAATGTCCAGTTTGCAGCAAAAAATTATGGGACATGCAAAGAAACAAGAAGGTATGGCTTATACATAGGAAAGGAACAATCAATAACATTTTTTTTCTGAGGAAGCCCAGACATTGAATTTTATAGGGAAAAAAAAACCAAACAACTTTAAATCAGCTATTTTAAATATGTCCAAAGAACTTAAGAAACCCAAAGAAATAAAGAATTAAAGGAATCCTAAAGAACTCAAGGAAAGTGTGAAAACACTCTCTAAAGAAAGAATATCAATAATGAGGTAGAAACTATAAAGAGTAACCAAATAGAAACTCCGGAGTTGGAAAGTAAAACTGAAATGAAAATTTACTTGAGGGGCTCAACAAAAGGTTTGAGCAGGCAGAAAAATGCATCCGTGAACCTGAAGATAGGTCAATTGAGATTACCCACTCTGAAGAACAGAAATAAAAGGGAATACAAGTGAACAAGTAAAGATAAATCATCCAATTTAAAAATGGGCAATTGATTTGAATAATCAATTCTCCAAAGAATATATGCAAATAGCCAATAAACACATGAAAAAATGGTCAATATCTTTAGCTATTATGTAAATACAAACCAAACCACAAAGAGGTAGCATTGTACACCCGTGACGAAGGCTATAATCAAAAGGAAATCCAGTAGCAAGTGGATGCAGATGTGCAGAAACAGCAACTCTAATATATTGCTGGTAGGAATGTAAAATGGTGTAGACACTGTTGAAAAGTTTGGGCATTCCTCAAAAACTTACAGCATTACTGTAAGACCCAATAATTCCACACATAGGTACATCCCCAAGGGAATCGAAAACATAGGTTCACATAAAATGTGTCCATGAATGTTCACAGTAACATTATTTGTAATAATGAAAAAATGGTAATAAAAATATCCAATAACTGATGAATAAACAAAAGGGGTATATTCGTAAAATGCAATATCATTTGGCCTTAAAAAGGAACATTCTACAACATGGAAGAAACCTGAGACACAAAAAGACAGGTATCGTATGAGTCACTTATATGAAATATCTAGAATAGGCAAATCCATAGACACAGGGTAGATTAGTGGTTGAGAGGGGAAAGGCCAGGAAAATTAGGATGAATGCTAGTAGGGATGGAGTTTCTTTTGAGAATGGAATTGGAATATTTAACTTGGAATTAGACACTGGTGATGTTTGGACAACATAGCCAGAATACTAACAAACATTGAATTGTACACTTTCAGTTGGTGATTTTTATGTTATATGAATTATTTCAATTTAAAAATAACTATGATTAGTATTTTCAAGCCAGTAGGTAAAAAGATAGGTATTTAATTAGAAAACTAGATCCTATTTTTTAAAATCAAATGGAAATCCCAGAAATAAATATGATTACTTAAATTAAAAATTTGCTATAGGGTATATATAACAGATTAGACAGAGTAGAAAAGGTTAGTGAAGTGTAAAATAAATTGGTAAGAAACCTTCAGATTTAAGAGCAGAGGGAAAAAAACAGAAAATATAGAAAAGAGGCCAATGGAAAATGGTAGGAAGATCTACCTGCATATATTTTATATCCCAGAAAAAGAGGAGAGACTAGAACAGAAAAAAAAAAAATTTTAAGAGATATTGGTAGAGAATTTTCCAAAAATGACAAAAGCCATCAAGCCACAGATTTAATTTAATTTTATATTTTCAAAGAAGAAATGCAATACAATAAATACTACAATTTGTTCTTCAGGTAGAATGGCCATGATCCCAGTTGAAACCACATACATAGAGAAGGAATGAAGAGCACTGGAAACAATATATATGTGCTTAAATATGCAGGAACATTCACTGTTTAAAACAACAAAAGTAATTATTGTGAGGTTTCACCTCACACCCGTCAGAATGGCTAAAATTAACAAGTCAGGAAACGACAGATGTTGAGGATGCGGAGAAAGGGGAACCCTCCTACACTGTTGGTGGGAAAGCAAGCTGGTGCAGCCACTCTGGAAAACAGTATGGAGGTTCCTCAAAAAGTTGAAAATAGAGCTACCCTACGACCCATCAATTGCACTACTGGGGATTTACCCCAAAGATAAAAATGGAGTGATCCGAAGGGGCAGGTGCACCCCAATGTTTATAGCAGCAATGTCCACAACAGCCATACTATGGAAAGAGCCAAGATGTCCATCAACAGATGAATGGATAAAGAAGATGTGGGGTATATATATATATATAATGGAATATTATGCAGCCATAAAAAAACACGAAATCTTGCCATTTGCAACCATGTGGATGGAACTAGAGGGTATTATGCTAAGTGAAATAAGTCAATCAGTGAAACACATGTATCATATGATCTCACTGATACGAGGAATTCTTAATCTCAGGAAACAAACTGAGGGTTGCTGGAGTGGTGGAGGGTGGGAGGGATGGGGTGGCTGGGTGGTAGACATTGGGGAGGGTATGTGCTATGGTGAGCGCTGTGAATTGTGTAAGGCTGAATCACAGACCTGTACTTCTGAAACAAATAATATATTATATGTTAGAAAAAAAAAAAAGAAAGAAGAAGATAGCAGGAAGGGAAAAATGAAGGGGGGGAAATTGGAGGGTGAGATGAACCATGAGAGACTATGGACTCTGAGAAACAAACTGAAAGTTCTAGAGGGGAGGGGCATGGGGGATGGGTTAGCCTGGTGATGGGTATTAAAGAGGACACGTTCCGCATGGAGCACTGAGTGTTATATGCAAACAATGAATCATGGAACACTACATCAAAAACTAATGATGTATAGTGATTACCATAACAAAATAAAATAAAATTTTAAAAATAAAATACATGAATAATTGGATATATATAAAAATATCTAGGCCTTAGGATAATCATTTTAAAAACAATTTAAATATATGTAACCTACTAGCTAATAAGTGGATGGAGGAAAAGTGGAATGATTTTTAAAAACCTGATTAATCCAAAAGAAGACAAGAAAGGAGAAAACAGAAAAACTAAACAAAGTATAAGTTAAGAAAAGACAATATGGGACAAATAAAAAAATATCATGATAAGTTTAACCCCTCAGATATCATAATTACATTATATAAAAATAGACTAAGTGTTGTAAATAAATGAAAAAAATCTGTCAGACTAGGTTAAAAAAAAACCCAACTATATTCTGCTTATAAAGAACACACTTTAAGAACAAAGAAAGATTGGGTGCCTGGGTGGCTCAGTTGGTTAAGCGACTGCCTTCGGCTCAGGTCATGATCCTGGAGTCCCAGGATCGAGTCCCGGCATCAGGCTCCCTGCTCGGCAGGGAGTCTGCTTCTCCCTCTGCCCCTCCCCCCTCTCATGTGCTCTCTCTCATTCTCTCTCTCTGAAATAAATAAATAAAATCTTTTAAAAAAAGAACAAAGAAAGATTGAAAGTAAAAAAATGGAAATATATAATTCATGAACACACTAAACAAAAAAACTGATATATCAAAACAAAGTGCATCTCTTGAATATAGCATAAAATTAGAATTTTTGTGTAAGCCAATCTAAAAATGTGTTTCTTTTAATGAATAGATTAAAGCCCATTTGCATTTAAATTAGTGATTCATCAAATGTGTTTTGTTTCAGCTAAGTCAAATAGTTTAAATTATATGTTCTGCATGCATTGCTGTAATTACTATATGTCTTACATTGTGTGCTCTGTTAATGATTGTGTTTTTATATTTCTTTTGCTATTCAGAAAGACTTGTATTCATGTTCTAATAGTTTTCTCTATATTAATACCTATAAATAATGACAGTTCTTTTCTCATGGTTGTTTATTGTTTGATTTATCAGCTTTAAGTAATATACTTTGACTCTTATTTAGTACCTCCGAGGCAATGAAATAATTCATACTTCTTTCCACTTGTTCTTTCCCTTCTCACTTTTTCTCTCTTCCCCCCTTTTTTTGTTCTATTATTTGTATGTTATCTGAGCGTATAACATATATATGTTATTCTTCCAGCTTCATCTAGATCTCACTTTAATATTACATTTACAGTTAGGTATAATCAATCCTTAACACAATTCTTCAGTTGAAATTTCCCCAATCTTCTCATTAGATAAACTCATCCTTTAGTAGTTTTCTCATAAGGGCTCATGAGCAAAATATTATCGCATATCTTACATGCTTAACTCTTTTTCTATATGCTTGACATTAAAGGAAAATTTGTCTGGATATAAAAACCTTAGCTCATACTTTTTTGCATGAATTCTTGAAAATTTTTATTTTATTTACTGTCTAAAAGTCTTATACTTCCTGATTTCTTTCCTTTGTAAGTAATTTGGTATTTTACCTGGAAACCAAGAGATTTATTTTTTTCTTTATCTTTACAGTTTAATCATTTTACTGGGATATGCCTTGGAGTTGACCATTATGTATCAGGTTTGCTAGACACACTGTGGGCCTTTCCAATATGGAGTTCTTTAATTTTATAAAAAGGTATATGCATAATTTATACTATTATTATTATTATTTCCACTCCACTCTTTTGCTTTTCTTCTTTCTCTAGTCATATGTACATTAGATCTTTATTGTCTAAATTCCAAAACTAACAATTTCACTCTAATCCACTTTGCTTTTTTTCCCTTTGGTTTTCTAAATTATTTCAATTTTTATAAAATCTCTTACCTACCTTAACTGTGTTCTCAGTCAGGGTATAACTCAACCTTAATTTCAAGATTAATGTCTCTTCTCTTTCCCCCTCATTTGATTAAGCCCTGTTTGACATTGTCTTATTGTTTGTCCATATCTACCCTCCATTTTGGAATTTTAGTTAATGGCATTTTTTCAACTACTATTAATATCATTTATATGAATTAGTGAATTGTATGTGGTAGTGTTACCTTACAGTTTTTTCTTTTTCATCCTAACTATTTTTGGTGTTTTTATATATTGAAAGATTTTCATTCTTATTTTCTGTTTTATTTTTAAAGTTACTTCGTATATATGTTGAGAATTTTGTTTATTTGTTCAGTATTAGCTGCACTGGGTTTTCCAGGACAAGAAATAAAAGGTCATTCTCTAGACTGAGGAAGCTGGGTTTGGGCCAAGGAAGACGTGGCTTACATGGTTTCCACAAGTTGGGGGAGTGGCAGAGGGAGAGGGAGAAGCAGACTCCCTGCTGAGCAGGGAGCCTGACATGGAGCTCGATCCCAGGATCCCAAGATCATGACCTGAGCCATAGTCAGACGCTTAACCAACTGAGCCACCCAGACACCCCTACTTGGTTTCTTAATTCAAGAGCACTTATTGTCTGTGGAGCACAAATTCTTTAATAAAGGGTGCATTTTGGGGAGAATCTTTCTTCCTCCGATTCTTTGATGATATTTTGTTTCTATAAAGGCATTATCATCAGATGCTTCCTTCTTTCTCATCACCACCAAGCCTCAGTCTGGGAAGCATTTTCACAACAAAGCTGTCATGCTCTTCCCAGAAGCAGTGCCTTCCTCAGGGCCTCTGCTGGTCCTGTGTACTTTCTAAGAAGGTCTCTTTTGACTCCCTATTGTCAGTGCTCCCATCTACTGGGTTTTAAATCTTTTTCGTGGTATTCTTCAAGACACAACCCTTCCCTCCTGGGGGCAAACCTTAATCACTATTCTACTACAACTAGGATCCTGGTGTATTCTGTTCTCTTCTGCTTAATCCCTGACCCTCTACTCTGGTTTATAATCCAGATAATGTTTACTTACATGTAAATCAACATTTTTCAATATCCACTGCCTCCTTCTGTTGTCATAGGGTATGGGTGATGTCATTTGCTGTTTGCTGTTGTTGATAATATAAATGTTTTGGGGGGACTATATGTGGGAGAATTTGAAGTTAGGTGACCACAATTAGCCTATGGGAAACCACAAACTCTATTTTTCTTTAAACTCTAATGTCTGAAATTAGGAAGATTGGTAACATACCTGGAAAAGCCTCAGATTGTATAAATCATTATTTTAGCAGTCATGTTTTGTATGATAATTTTATATTTTGCTAAAAAAATTTCTGTCTGAAGTTGAAACTAAATATTTTTCAGCATTTTCTGCGCCTAGATTTAGTTCCTTAGCACCAGTTAATTTGGCAGTAATTTTGGTAGTTCATTTTTCATATTCATCTTTAATTGAAGACAAGCAAATTCACTGCTTTTAAAATATCTAATCTAAGATATCAGACAGATGGAGATGGAAAAAGAAGAAATTTCATTCCACTTATCTTCTGTTGTATATTATTACTAAGTTTTGCCTTGTATGCTATCTATGATTTTTTTAAACTTTCAGTTTCCTACTGAAAGATGTTGATACTATTCTCTTTTTTGACCTTTGGGGATTATTTGTTTCTTTTGTTTTCCCTCAAATATGTTTTTAACCTGTGTCGAAGAATTCTATTAGTCATACAAAACAGTTTTTAGGGTATTTGACTTTCAATCAAATCAGAATATCATAATCATATAAGCTTTTTACTTAAAAAACAAATCTATCAACTCTTTTTATAAAAAAGGGTTAAAATATGTCCCTGTTTCACAAAAAGTCATCAGTAGTATTTATAGGAGACATTCATTTTTTCTGCAATGATGTGCATATATCATTCCTTATAATACATTAAAATCTTATATTTTCATTTTTTTACCGCCTTAAAGATAGTTAAGGGGAATAAATAATTCTAAGTTCTGCAAATGTTAAAAAATCTAGTATATTTGATCTCATAATTTTATTTTTCCTAAGTATATGATGATAAAATTAAAGTTTTAAATTCAAACTATTGTAATATTCTCTCTATTTTGAGAAATCTAAATTAAGGATCTAGTATATATGCCAAGACTTGTGGTAGGTGTATAGAATATGGAATCAAATAATATAAAAAAAACCTTGCTTTCAATAGAGAAAGAAATTAGACAGTCAAAAAAGTGGACTGAGGGACAGGTTAAAAATGTCAGACTATGGTAAATGTTTTACTTAACAACTAAAATAAGGAGTAATGTGATAACTAATAGCTAGTTTAGATTGGATGGATAAGGTGAAGGACATTTTAGGAAGTGAAAACAGCTTAATAAAAACAGAAAGCCAATATTGACAGAAAAAGGCTGGGGATGAAGAGAGGTGTTTTTTTTTTCCCCTTTATAAAATCTTAGCTTTTTATTGAAACTGTCAAATTACTGTGAATTAACATTTGTGTAGATGGTATTTGAGAATAATTTGAGACTCTAGTGATCTAAAATCATTCATTGATTGAACTGTTTCTCAATGGAAAACCTAATGTAAAAACTCAGTTTTGATTATGAACTCTCCTGTACTATCTGGAAATGTGGTTTTAAGGAAACTCTGCCCCCTTTGAAAGCAACACTTCCCTAAGGATAACTTTTCAGCACTAACAGCTGGGTAACTCTCTGGTTTAATGAAAAGAAGTACTGGAGCAAAGAAAATATGGTATCTGCCTCTGCAGTCTTCCAAATGGTTCTTGAGGCTTTTAACGTGCGATGAAGATTAAGTATCAGTGTTGCATGCAAATGTTAAGGTCTTCTGAGGTACCTTGTCTTCCTCACTGTGTTTACAAAACAACATGTAATACCATCTGCCACAGCAAGGGAAGAAAAACCATTTTTCCTCAAATAAAGCCCAAAGATGCATGATAAAATATGTATGTGAGAATATGTATGCATTATAAATTATAATCAAGAAGAACTATATAATTTTGTGTGATGTCGATAATTGTACTCTTTTCTAAAAATTAGGATGATTCTCCCACCGTGAAGAATAGCTAATGTATATTGCAAGAGAGAGAGATGCATCTGGATATTCAATGTTACTCAAAGTAATAGATTAACAGCTCCACAGGAAGGAAGGGCTCTGTTGTACAAAGAATGAGATGGGTATGGATGAAAAGTGTTCAGAGTGGGGAAGACAAGTGAAGGTTAAGTACCTGAGCATATGAGAGAGGGGAATACTGGCTCAAAATAATAGAGAGATAATGTGAAAACTAAGGAAGGATGACAGATGAAAGGAAGAAGGAAATAATCATTAATTTAAATTTTTTTTTGGTTATTGAAGAAAATGCAAATTTAAATATGTGTATTATAAGTTTGAGGGCTGCCAGATGGAACAATGGGATTAAGATGCATAACATTTGGACTTCCGAAGGATATGAAGGAATGAGACAGCAAAAAGAAACAAACAAAAACTATCAATGCGAAAAGTCAGAGAAAAAAAAAGAAGAAAACCAAAGAAAATAAGAAAACATAATAAACAGAATGGACAAGATAAAATGCTAAAAAAATTTTTAAATATCCACAATTAAATAAATATTAATGGGATTAAGATATACTCTTAGATTGGGTAAACTAGAGATTGATCTCTTCCCTGGATTAAGAACACACATGGTTCTTATATTCCCTTTATAAAATTTATAATTTGATAAATTTATAATTTGATAAATTTATAAAATTTTGGCTTTTTATTGAAACTGTCAAATTTGTGGCTTTTTATTGAAACTGAATAAAGCAACTGAAAAAGAAATTTCCAGCAAATACTTAGAACGAGGAAGTAGATGGGGACATTTAATAAAATCGGGTAAATGAAAATTCAAGTCAAAGGCTTTGAGTTGAAGAGGACAAAGAGGCGCATTTTATACTGAAAAATACAATCTGCCGAGAAGCCATTTTTTTGGCCCATCTTACTTCAGGAGTGTCCTAATTGGTTTCCATTCTTTTCACCCTTGCCCCTGTACATCCTCTTTTTAATAGAAAAGATTTGAAAGTATCATTCCTCTATTTGCTGCCCCCCACTGGCTCTCAAATTCACTGAGGCCAGAAGCCAATTCTTCACTAGGGCCTTGAAGCTCTACCTCCTTCCCCCCCCATTACCTCCTGACAACCTCATCTGCTACACTCTTCCATGACTTACTTTGCTCCAGCAGAGGAATCTTGTCGCTCCTCAGACGTGCCCCCCAGCACCCTCCTACCTATGGCCTTCCCCCTAGCTGTTCCCTCTGCCTGTTACACTCTGTCCCTAGAAAACGACAGGACTAATTCCTTGACCTTCTTCAGAATTTGCCACCCTATTTAACATTGCTACCCTCCCTTTCAAGCTCCACATGCCTGATTCTCTTTACCTTATCTCTCATTTGCTGGTCTTATAGAAACAGTACTGTAGGGGCGCAGACATAATGCTGGCTCTCTATGGTTGCCAGTGGCAGCAGATTGAAATTCATTTGAACAACGCTAAGTCAGGAATACTTCAGTGCTCTGTGGAAGAAAATTTCTTTAAACTCCATGAATGATTATACAAAGCAAAAATTCCCACCAAGTATAAAGGAAGAAATTGGCTTCTCTTTTGAAATTATTATTCAGATCTGAATAATTGTTATTATTCAGAATGAAATGTGTATCTGTACACTTAAATTGAAGACGAGAATCTTTTTGATCAGTAAGGTCATCTTTGAGTGCATTTTGAGAATGATCCAGGAATTTTGGGAGGATGTAAACAGATAATGAATAACATACAGTCTCTTTGAAGTCAATTAAGAAAATGGATGAAAGCAAGGGAATACAAATGTGCATTAAAAATTGAAATGTCACATGTAAATATTTAAAAGATTTTTTAAAAAAATCAAATTTCATTTCAATTTTTGGCCTCTCCTCATTTTTCAATTTAAGGCTGAAGAAACTCCAGAGTAAAAGAAATTGATGTTCAAATTTTTATATAGTGTCCTTGCAAAAGAGAAAAATCTGTGTATACATGTGTGTGTATATTTTCCTTCCTAGGTGATTTCAAGAATGCATAGTTGTATTTGTTTTTGCATTGTTTTCCTCTATATATTTAACACCTTGCTCTACTATCTCATCTCTAGAAATGATATTAATCCATTCAAATATTTAGAATAATGTGTGCTACAATGTTAACTGTGGAAGTTAAGACATTTCAACACAGATTTGGTTTTGAGAGATTGTACTGTCAGAGGAGAAAGCTATATGTAAACCCACAGGAATAAATAAGTTCAAGGCCTGATTCACAGTATGGATGATTACATGCAAAGGGAACAGTGTGAAGACTGCCATGATTCTAATCGAAAGAACAGAGTGAAACAAGGAGGAAGAAACAATGACTCCAACTCTGTCCCTTCTGTGAACTTCAGCCAATACTGAATTGATTATTTCCTGAAAGGATGGGGATTGCTGCTTGATGCCTAGAATATCAACCTAGAAGAATTCAGTGGAAGCTCCTGGAGGTGGGATGTAGTAAATATTGCTACATTCTTTACAAAGCTTACTCACAATTATTTTTCATTTTATTATTATTTTTTATGTTTGAATTCCTACATAGGTTTTTATATACAAAATTTAAAATATCTAAGTTAAAAGATTTTGGTTAAAGAGAAAGCATTAATTTTCATGAGCCTCGTGCAATTGATAGCATTTGAGACTTAGTGGGGAAAGTACTTAATGATAAGTTAATTACAATCTATTTAAGTGGAAAGACATATCTTTGAGCTTGGCCAACCAAAGGTAACATGAAGGAGACATGCAGTGCTCTGGGTGTCTTTCTTTGTAGGGAGCAAATACCTTAAAAGAAGCACAAAAATCCCCCAAAATCTAGCTTTCCCAACAGTGAAAGTATAAACGACAACAAATGGCATTCTGACTGGTATGGCCTCTTATTCTTTTCTATAACATTCCCAAATATCAGGCTGTTTTACAAGAATGAGTTGGTTTAGATAAACCAAGTATGGCTAGTTTGGCCATACTAGTTCATGAATCTTTAAAATGTTCATTCCCGCTGTAATTGTACTTCCATAAAATATTACAAAATTCAGAAAATGACTTACATAGGAAGTTTTTGTTTTGTTTTGTTTTGTTTAAAGATTTTATTTATTTGACAGAGAGAGACACAGCGAGAGAGGGAACACAAGCAGGGGGAGTGGGAGAGGGAGAAGCAGGCTTCCCGCGGAGCAGGGAGCCCGATGTGGGGCTCGATCCCAGGACCCTGGGATCATGACCTGAGCCGAAGGCAGACGCTTAACAACTGAGCCACCCAGGTGCCCCTTACATAGGAAGTTTTTAATTGAAATTTTATATATGGGAAAACACACAAGCTTGTCTACATAGTCTACCTACTATAGTCTACCGTATGCAGCTGTATAACTATGTTAGATAAGTAAGTAGATCTACTTTGGTATACAACTATAATATCAACTATAATAGTAGACCTATATGTATCTATATCTATATCCAGTAGCGGGACCACACATAATTATAATACTTCTAAGAACACAGGGTGCCTATTGTGAATTATATATTCACACTGTGATGTAGACTGTGTAATGATTTACACTCCTACACTTCCGTATGCTTTACTTATTTTTCTATAACTGATCTAATTTTTCTGAATAGACCATACCCTGCTAGGCATTAGGGTATAAATAACTTAAATTTAAAGTTTTCCAATTCCTGCTCTTTCTCTCTCTCCCAGTTTAGTAATTTCCTTTAGTTTAAAACAAGCTCTCTCAGACAAGTATGTAGTCAATTCAAAGCTACACTCAGTATCAGGTTTTCTCTATTCTGTGTCTTCCTGCCTGATATGATATTTGGAATTAAGGGAAAGCTTATTGTCCTGAAAGGGTGGAACAGGGTGCAGGCTTTTTGCTGGTTTTAGTTGTAAGGCAGCTGATGGAGGTGGGAAAGGGCTGGTGCTACTATGGGCTTCTTGCTGGAAGCTTCCCCTGTAGACCACGGCTGGTGTAACTGCTGACCCCTGCCTGGAGGTTCTCATTTTTCCTGATGGCCAGTAGCTTCCTGAGGAGGGTAAATTGGCCTAAGTTTAAGTGACATGGAGCAGTTTGAATAACATTTCTGGTTTCCAATGACATAAAGATAACCAATTTTTTATAGCTTTTGCACAAAAATAGACAGAAATATATGACACATCTATAAGGAGAAATCTTTGACTTATAAAGAAAATTAGAAAATAGAGGAAAAAAAATAAAGTAGCCTAACTAGGAAAAGTATAAAACTGGTACTTTCAGGTATTTTAAACTAATCTCTAATCATACATACATACATATATATATATGCATATATATATAGTATACATATAAAAAATAGTAGATTAAATAGAATATATCCACAAAAGTACAGATTCATTTTACCTGTTAAAGTAGTAAATTAAACAGAACATATATCTATATGTTATTAAATCTATACTTTGGTAGATTTGTTAAATCTTTGTAATTCTATTGGTTTTCACTTACATAGTTTGAAGATATGGCTTTTTAAAAAAATCATAGTGTAGGGGCGCCTGGCTGGCTGTCTGTAGAGCATGTGACTATTGATCTTGGGGTTGTGAGTTTGAGCCCCATGTTGGGGGTAGAGTTTATTTAAAAAAAAAAAGTGAAGAAGGGGGCACTGGGTTGGTTAAGTATCCAACTCTTATTTCGACTCAGGTCGTGATCTCATGCATTGTGGGATCGAGCCCTGAATTGGGTGGGCTCTGTGTTTAGTGCAGAGTCTGCTTGGGATTTTCTCTTCCTCTCTGTCTTCCCCTCCCCCGTGCTAGCACGCGTATGCGTGCGCCCAAGCGAGGGCTCTCTCTCTTTCTCAAATAAATAAATAAATCTTTAAAAAGTAAAAGAAAAAAATCATAGTGTAGCATTTCCTATTATTTCTTTTAGTACCTTTTTCTCCTTAAATTACTCTTTTATCTGGTAGTAATGTTGTTTTGTTTAGTATTTGTCAGCTGTATCTTTTTCAGTTAGCTTGTTTTAAACCTGTTTTTTGCTTCAGATATATTTCTCATAGATAACACATCTCTTTATTTTTAATCCAAATCTGATATTATCTACATTTAAAACATAATCCATTTATATTTGTTGTTATCACTAGCACGTTTGAACTTTATACCATCTTATTTCAGTTTTCTGTTCACCCTTTTCTTTATTTCTGCTTTGTTTTCTTACCTCCAACTGAAATGTAAAAGCTTTTTACGAATTCTCTTAAATGGTTTTGAACTTTTTAGGTAAACATTTCTCTAATTTTCCCCGCAACCTCCCATAGAAATTAAAATTGCCCGGCAATGCTCTTTTCCCTTGGAGCCCTTAAAAAATTATACACAATGGTAGAAAACTCCCTCCATCACTTCCCCCAAAGTATACAACAGCAGAGTAAAATCTTTTGTTATTCAACGCTGAGCAAAAAGGAGGACATAAAATTTGAGTGCATCATGGGTGAAGAAACTATGTAATATAGTGTTCTCCCAGAAAGTATCATGCTTCTCATTAGGTCCTTTATTGTCCATTTACAGCATATACTGTATTTTATCCCCCATTGATGAAATAGTGAATGAAACTTGCAAAACAAACTGAGTGATACAACTCTGACGTAAGCCAGATTGTTACCAAGCATCAGGTCTCACAAAGATTTGCTTAGGTAAGATACAGTTAAATGGTATAATTATGATCATAAATTACATACTCCATTGTCCTCCTGCCAATGTAATAATTGTTGGAATAATTAGAAGTTTCCTAAGTGGATGTTCACTGCTAAGGTAAGGAACTAAGA
Source organism: Mirounga leonina (assembly GCF_011800145.1). Lineage (NCBI taxonomy): Eukaryota > Metazoa > Chordata > Mammalia > Carnivora > Phocidae > Mirounga > Mirounga leonina. The sequence goes on along the minus strand of NW_023270807.1, from coordinate 96,130,466 downwards.
TTCATGATTAGCTCTTAAGTTTCAATTACCTCATTTCTTTGAATGAATGTTTCTTACCTGTTATATAAAAAGAACTTATAAAAGGTATACAAAAAGCAATGAAGAGGATGAAGTTATAATTATATGCATGCACCAGCCTCTGAAATTATCGATGTAGCAAGGATAAAACATAATTTTAAAAGTTCCAGTAGGAACATATGGTGAACAGTTTGGAGAAATTGCAGAACATCGTAAGCATATGGGTCTATTCCATATGATCTTAAGCAATTTTAGGGGCAGAGAATATCATATCAAAGAGTATGCTCTTTTAAGTGTCAAAATAGAGCAATATAAAACATTTTTGGCCTGGGGGTGGTGTATATGTGTGTGAGAATGTAAAAGAGAAAGAGAATAGAAAAGTGACTGATGACTTAATTAAAATAAAGTATATTCATTATAAATAATTAATTGGACTCTTAGGAGTCGATCATGTCAAAGCTGACTGGCAGCCAGAGACTATGATTTTGATTTCAGTTCTTAACATTTCTCCATTGAAAGAATCCAGCAACGCAGAACAGAAATGATGACTCTTATTAAAATATATTTAAAATTTTTATTTAGCTATTTCTTTAACATCGTAACTACTCAATGTTTAATTCATGTTTAATTTTAGCTTATTAGTATATATTTGATTTATTTGAACTATTTTCCTTTTTGTATCATTCACATTTGTTACACGTTTCATTAATGAATAACAAATTATTCAGAAAGTTTTGGTACCATGTTCTTTTAGATTGGTAGCATTCAGTTAAACTTCTCAAAAATATTTTCTTTTTGACTCCGGATGTTAGTTTTTTAATGAGCACATTGATGGTCTTAATATTTAATGCAGCAGAAGTTTTCTAAACACAGAGTGTGTTCAAGAAACACCAAGGAATTTTTTTTCAAGCTAAGTAGTCTTTTCACAAAACTGAAGCCCTCTGCGATGGGGAATTAAAATATGAAGACTCTCATTGAGTCCTAATGAATATATTTGCCAAGAGTTTTATCATTGTACTTAAAGCAACTCACATCAAAATCTTTCACAACTATTCCTCCAATTTTTGAGATTTGATTCCTGTTTCTATTCCTAGACCTCCATCTGCTTTTGCTTTAAATTTTCTTTCATAACCTGTCCAAACAGTTGTATTTTTGAAAAAGTATTTCATCGGCTCAAAGGGTGTCAGACCTAGAAGGACCTTTGGAAATATTCTAGTCCAGCAGAGTGTTTTCCACCCAACACATCTGAGGGATAGAACACACTTCTGTTAGTAATGGAGGCCCAGTGGACTTTAATTGCCAGTGGTAAGGCAATGCATGGGAGTGGTGATGAGAAGGGAGAGACTTTTGACAGAATTTGCATGGGGAATGAATGTATATGGTTTTAAAAACCCACCCGAGAAATCTGTATATGCACTCTCCAGGTGAGAATCTCATTCTGAAGGTAAAGCAAGACGGGAACAAGTAAATTGCAGCTGTCTATAGTGGAACTGGAACTAGAGCCAAGGTTTTGTCTCTGGATCCAATGTTTTTCTTCAGTACTGTATTACCTTCACTCATTCAAGTGCCATAAAACTGAGATTTCTTTGCAAGAAATATAAACTGATTTGTGGTAATTTAATTCAGAAATACATTTTTTGAAGTACATAGGGTAGCTCGATGGAATTGAAAGGAAAATGGAAGAACCAGACTTCGGAGCAGGGCTGGACATTTGTCTCCAGAAATTGTCATTCTTTTACTGCCAGCATGAATCAGATCAACAGTTCATATTCTATTCAGCTAATGAATCAGCCAACTTGGGGTCATTTGCCCATCCTTTGGCAGGAGTGGAGTAGGGTATCTTGATCAGGAGTCTCACCAAATCTGTAGAAAGGTTGATTTCCTAAAGAAAAAAATTGGGTGAGTTCTCCCTTACCCAAGGAAGGAAGAACTGGTCATGGGCAATCAGAACATCTGTCCATTCCAGCTCCTTCTTGAGAGAGGTCTCATTCCAGCAAAGCCTTTAAACCCTGCTTTTTTTGTGACAGTCAGTCCTGGTGTAATTTCTGGATGCTTCTGCAGTGGTCACAAGCAGAGATTCTCTTCCCGAGCTGATGCCATTCTCTCATTGGAATCTTCCTTCCCCTGAGCCACCACTCAACAGATGGGATGAAGCACACAAGTGGAGGAGGCCTTCCTGGAAAGAAGCTTTATGGAAGGCAATAAAATAAGAGTGAACAAAAGCTGAACAAAAACCATTCAGCATGGGAGGGAAAGAATTTGTAGGAATGCCTGCCAGCTCTTTTCCATATTCTCACGTAGGGCATTTACTGAGGAGAAAATGAGGAGAGCTGGAGTCGGTGCGCAGAAGATTAGAGGTGATTTTGAGGTTGCTGAATAGCCTGGGACACCCAGAGGAAAGTCAGAAGTGTGCAAGGGCCAGGCCAGGTGACCAAACAATTGTCTTCTAGCTCTGCTCTTCTTCCCATGAGGCTGAAGGAAGAGAACAGAATCAGGAATGGAGAGGCAGGGGACTAAGTAGGAGTAGTGAACTCTCAGGGATTGTGGTGTGAATGTAGCTCACATTTTGATTGTGGGGTTCCACTGGAAGGCAGCCCCTGATGTTGCTGAAGGAGGCTGGGACATGGGATGACTTGGCAACTGGAAGCTGTCACGTTGAAGGACCATGGTCCTGTTGTGTGGGATGGAGCTGCAAGCTGCCACATGGTTGTGACCACAGGGAGGACTTTCCATGTGCAAGATTCAGGCGTGGAGTCTGGGTGCAGCTGATCTGTGAGTGTGGCTGAGGTGAAATGGGTGCAAAGTGATGGGACGGGGCAAAGTCTACTCTGAGAAAAAAGTCATTCTCTTGGGTCTAAGAAAATATCAGAGAAATAGGAATATAAAACTGAGTGATGAGAATTGATAAGTGATTGCCTTGAGTTACACTTAGGGTCAAATTATATTGGAGCCTCAGCTAGAAAATCTATCTTCTAGTTCTCTTCTGGGAAGGTTATTCTTTTACCTGCATATATGAGTGCACTATGCTAGGAAAAATACACTCACTGAAGAGAATTTAGCCCCTGAGCCTGACTAAATCAAGTACTCCATTTTTAAAAGCTATAAAATGGAAGAAAAGTGACAGATCCACTGCTTGGAATGCTGAAGAGTCAAGGCATTTCTGAGACTGACAGTTTTTAGAGTCCTATTCCATGGCATGAGATGCAAAAGTATGTTTTTCTATGTGAGGCAGAGCAATACAGTTTTATAGACTACTCTAGGATTTGATACTATTGAAAACCAGGATAGTAACACAAGCTTGAAATGTTAAGTAGGAGCCAGCTAAGGATAAAGCCAAATTGAAATAAGTGAAGAGTAACTAAAACCTCTGGGAAATCTTATCTCAACTCCAGACTGCGCACCCCCTCCGATGAGCTTCCTAAGCTTAGTTGGAAATGCCAACCTAGTCTTAAAATTGCCTCAGCCAACAGGCAGCCTGCTTAGCTGGGAGAGTGATTTCAGCCTTTAGGGAAAGAGGCTCAGTTCCTCAACAGAGAGAATTTTCCTGTCCTCTAAACAACTTGTAGAAACTCTTCTAATAGAGTTTTGTTTCTATTGTTTTACCTTTCTTTTTTAAAATGCACTTAACTCTGGTGTTGGTTCACAACCTTGGGAATTTCCTGGGTGAAATCGGAGACTCGTCCCCATACAAGGTGGGCAGGGAGAGACTGAAGGGAGAAGCGGGCCACCCAGATTTGCTGGTGGCAGTTTTAATAAGCAAGGGAACTTACAGATGAGGCTTGTGTTGGGTGGCAACAAAATGAGGAGATCTCCATGCCCGCCCACCAGAATCTTAAAATTTATAGAGAGGCCTTAGTGGGGTTTTGTCGCATATACCATCCAGATGGTCTCAACATCTTACTCTCTCAAGGCTTTGTCCTTGGCAGCTCCCACTGTGGGAATGATAGGCAGAGGGTACATTCTGAGGACAGGGGAGGAAGTGAGGAGCCTCTAACTGCCCTGGTCCAGTTTGAGGGTCAACTTGCGATCACATCGTCTTGATGACCAGTGATGACCGTCTTCTATGCCCTTCTCTTTTGTCATGTGCCCTGAGCCGTCAGCAAGGGGTTTACTAGCATGGAGGTGGCTTGTTTGGTGGCTACCTGGCTGCATTGGAGGCGGAAACCATAGCAACAATATAGGCACACGTAAGAGAAGCAGATTAAGATGATCCTCAAAATAACAATTTTTTCTACCAAGAGCCATTGATTTACTAAGTCCCCTAGGCTGGGGTTGGATCACTCAGGGCATTCACTTGTTTTTATCTGATTTAATAAAGATGATACATTAATAAAGATGACAGGAGGAAGCTTGGGTTAGGCCAGATGCAGAGTAGACACAAGCCAAGACATACTTAGAACCCTCACTTGCAGGGAAGGAGCCAATATAATTACCAGTTGGCAACTCTAGTGGATGGCCCCAGACTCCTTCGGCAGTTGCCTTGGGCATGGTTTAGAACACACAGGGCATGCTATTACTGCATGAACCAAGTCACTGTATTTTAAGGGCAATCAGGCATCCTTGGCAATATGCTATCTCATCCATGCACTGTGGTGGCCACTCTTTCTCTGTATCCAATCTGCTGTATCTGATGATGGGTCTGTTGCTAGGGCTCATACCCAGTGAAGGCATCAGCTTTCTGATTGCCAGGGAGAGCTGATACCTTATGACCAGGGACATGGAAAACAGTGAGGACTGCCTCAGTCTCTTGTAGATGAACCCAAATGCCTTTTTACATATTCTGACCCGACAAGGGCTTATTTATGATCATCTATCTTTTGGCTCCCCATTGTCTGAGCCATAGGGCTAACACCTTTAGAATAGCCCAAATATCAGTTTGAAGGGTTAATGGCCAGGGCTCACAAGTGATCACCAATCAAGTTGCTCTGAGTTTAGCCCACTGGTTGCTTTGGGTTGTTCCTGTTTCCATCCAGATGGTGCTGACTAACAACTGCATTTCACGTGGACAGATTGCCTCAACTGGACCAATCTGTTGATCAGGCTTCAGTGGGGATTTCCTGTGTTCCCTCTCGACAGGCCACAGGGGCCACCAGAGGAATAGGAGCATTTAGAAGATCTACATACTCTATAGGGCTTAGTAGTATCTGCAGTTTTAGAGACAGTGGGGTGGTAGACAGGGTGCTCCTCAGTTGCAATTAAGTGTGCCACTTAATCAAAGTGGGGGTTTGAACCATAGCAGAGGTTGGTCCATGGCATGTAGTTTTAATCCACCACTTGATAGAAAGGGAAGTTCTTACCATGATATACCATTCTTTTGTGAGGCTGTACGGGGGGGAACACTGTGTACAATGTTAGGAGCTGTTGCTCTGTAGGGGTATATTGGGTTTCTGCTGCCTTCTAGAACTGGGACCAAAATTCTGGGGGTATTCTCGCCTTCTGTTTTCTCTGTGTCATAGTGCCCAACCCATACCTTCTAGAGTCATAGACACCTCTAACTCCAACAGTAGCCCTGCTTGGGAGATGCTCCGAGTTTTAGTCTGTTTCACTGGTATTTCTGCCTTTGCAGAGGTGGCTTGCTGCTCTGATACCCAGTCCCACACATGCCCTTTTTTACCAGACAGTATAAGGGATAGAGTCAAAGTGCCAAGTGGGAAATAAAAATCTTCCAAACACCCAAATCCCTATAAAGGCTTGTATCCCTTTCCTGTTTTTAGGGGTTGGATAAGCTTGTACTTCAACAATTACAGCCTCTGAGACAATGTTGCATCCTTCCTGACCAAACAACTCCTCAAAACTCCCAAGGCCTGGGCCTTGAATTTTCTGTGTGTTCACTGTCCATTCTCATTCTCTTACAGATGTTCCAGCAAAGTCTGCAGTGTCTTGTAGCAGAGACAAGTCTTCACATGTTAACATTTTTTTTTCTATGTAACGGACCCATGTTATTGACATGGGGAAGAACAGGGACAGGTCTCTGGCTACTATCCCATGACATATATTGGGGCCGTGTAGGTAACCTTGGGGAACACTTGAAAGGTCCATTGTTGCCTCTCCCACATGAAGGCAGACTGATCTTATGACTTAGTGGCCAGAAGTATATTGAAAAAGCCATTTGCTAAGTATAGCACAGCATGGTACACTCTTAGGACCATAACCAAAGTATTTAAGATGGTGGCAATGTTGGGCACAGCCACATGGATGGGTGCATTACCTTGTTTAATTCTTGGTAGTCCACTGTTATCTGCCATGAGCCATCTGGCTTTTTACTAGCTATAATGGTCTATTGAAAGCACTATGGGCAAAGCATACAATACCCTCCAGATGTGGTTCTTGGATAGTTTTTCCTATCCCCTTTATACCTCCTGGGCAATTTTTATTGTTTGACAATTACAGTTCTTTGTAGGGATGGCATGCTTATTGGTTCCCAGCTGGTATTTCCCCTTAGCACTGGTTTGACTATTCTAACCTGGAGGTGGAATTCACCAGTAGAGGTTTGCAGAGTTTGACCTTGTAGGATATCAAGGCCCAATATGTTCTCTGATATTAGAGAGATAAAATCCTCATGTTATTGGGATGGTGGGAAGAATGCCCAATTTGCTGGGTCAAAAGGACCTTCCTGAACATCGCTGGTTTTCCCACATAACCAGCAATGGTGCTGAGGGGGCCAGAAAACTTGTGAGGGTTGCCATGTATTAGAGTACCTTTGGCTCGAGTATCCATCAGAACAGTCATTTTTTTCTTTGTTTCTGGAGGACCAGTGAATAGTGAGCTCAACATGAGGGCTCTGATTGCCTCCAATGGACTTCACGTGGAGCCAATTTTGACCTGCATCTTGTAACCAGGGCATGGGAAACATCCACTCTGAATAGGACTATATCCCTGAGGCTTCTGCTGGAGCAGGCAGGGCATCAGGGATGGTAGGAGCAGATGAGGCAGGTCTGAACTATTGTTCAAATTTTTAAGGCTTTCCATGGACCAACCAACACAGTGTTGGGTTTTTGATCTATCTGTTCAAGTGGGGTCCCCATAGCAATGAGGTCAAACCACATTTGCTTCCAGGTTATCTTTACTGGTTTATTTTTATAGCCAATTGGGAAGCCTTTTGGCTTTCTGAGTTCCCTCTTTGTTTTGGGTCTTTCCAGTGGGATTTCCTGTCTCTGGGATTTATCAGTTTCCTCCAGATCAACAGTGGATTGCCCAGCATCAGAAATAACTTGTCCCATGGCTGCACTCAGCATGGATATCAGCATCCCATATCAGGTGCTGGGGCAGAATGGAGAATCTTGGCTTTCATTCCTGCAGTGAATGTGGCCAGATCAGGGCCTTCAAAGACAAGGGTGTAGATCGCCTCATTTGCAACTCCCTAAGAATTTGTTGTAACTCCTCGGTTGATTTCCAGGGATCCGCATGTCCAGGGAGGTCCCCCTCATTGGGCCAAGCCTCCCCGTAGATTAGAATGATCCCATCTATAAGGGAATAGGTACCTTGAACCACCTGAGTGCCATGCAGACGCTGTCAGAGGGCATTGTGTGTGATGATGTTGCTGCTTTCCTTTGCCTCCTGCCAGGTCAGAGAAATGCCTCCCTCCTCCCCTGGCCCTCCCATAGCCGCACTCACATGCCTGGATACTCTCACTGGCCTTTTGGGAACTAGGCAGCCATGTCAATAAGCTTAGCAGGAATATATTCTCTTATCATGAACATCTGAATGTGGAGCTGCCACACTGGCTGGGATTGCTGTTGCTGTGCTTTTGCTTTCCTTTGCTTTAAGTGTCAGACAGCACAGCACGTGGGGCATTTCATCAGCTTCACTGTCACCACGACATCCTTTCTCTCCGCTCTCCTCACTTTCCCAGGGATTCCACCTTTTAACAACCCAATCAGGCTTAGTCACGAGTGCTTGGACCTTCATCCACAGAACATCATGTTAAGGTCTCCAACTGATGAACCTCCTGTCTCATCTTGTCTGCCAGCCCGAAGCCAGCAGAGTAGTGGACACCCACACATCCTTCTCTAACCTCAGCTCTTCCTCCAATTTTCTAACTCCAGCTTTAGCCTCTGGTTGGGCAGCAGTGTCCAGCAGAATGGCCCACGTAGAGGCCAGGCCCCTGGGTAGCCATGCATGTCCCTTCTCCACCATAATATGCTCTGCACAGTGCTTCAAAAAAATGCATGAGACAAGCTGGTGTTTTCAGGACAACCCCACGCTCATGCGGTGGTCCACAAGCATCTAACATATGGGCCACCCCTTCTCGCATAAAGGTCAATGGCCAACTCGAGATTTCCCTGGAAGATGCCTCTCCCAAGGCCCATATCTTTGGTCTCCTGGCTGACTCACTAATTGTTAGTTTGCAACCTCAGGAGCTTCCCAGGTAGAGTGTGAAACTGGCCCACGTGCAAAGATAGCAGAGAGCCACTGAAGAAAAAGGCAGTCCACTCCAGATGGGTAGGTGGCAGGTTTAATAAGCAAGGGAATTTACTCATGAGGCTTGTCTTGGGCAACCCCAGGATGAGTGGATCTCCACACTCCTCCACCAGAATCTTAAAAGTTTATGAAGAGGCCTTAACTGGGTTCAGTGACATACATAGTCCCAATGGTCTCAACAATACCTTACTCTCTTAAGGTTGTGTCTTTGGGCAGCTCCTGCTGTGGGAACAGAGGGCAGAGCGTGCATTTCAAGGACAGAGGAGGGGGTGAGGAGCCTCTAATTGCTCGGAACCAGCTCTCAGGTCAACTAGTGGTCATGACATCTTGTTTACCTTCTCCAATATCTGGGAATAGAGTGACAATTTAAAAAAAAATGAAAGAAATCAATTTATATTTCCTAGAACCCTTAAACATAAATCACCTTCATACTATTATTGGTTTGCCTATTTTGTGACAAATCACCTATATTTTAATAACAAGAATAAAAGCACATCCTGTAATGCTTTAAACTTGTAAGTAAAAGCATGCGGAACAGTTTTCCCTCAGGAAATACACGACAACTTACTCTAAAATAGAAACACCCTTGTCTAGGTTAAAGACAGGCCATGTGCAAACTCTTCCTGGAGGGGCAGTACTCAACTGTCTGTGATCTCCGAACATTATCCTCATCTTTCAGGCTTTCTGCCATGTCTGTATTTATCTGCTGGGCTTTTAATTCCTGCAAGTCATTGGCACTCCTATTGTTCAATATGTTCTACTTCTGGGTAATAGGAAGAATTCATGAAAACTGGTGCTGTTTTTATAACCCTTTATAAAACAAAAGCTAGATAGTAGGGGTCAAGTTTTCACGAGAAAAAGCATTGAGGAAACTCTAAGTTATGGGACTGGGCATCATCTTGTGTAGTCCTGATGGTCACACTTAAATATTATCACAAATGTTGGAAAATTGATTTCATTTTGTGCTAACGTCAAATCTACATCAACAACAACTGTAGAGCTTCAGAATGATGGGCTTACTTCACTGAGGGTATCATGTCCTAGAATCATGCTTTCATGTGGGAAGAAAACAGCAACTCATGTAGGGTCTCTAAGTTGTGGGTATTAGATTACTCCTTTTGTTGGCAATTACACTGATGACCACTCTCCCTCAGAGATCAGGGTCAAGACTGTGATTTCAAGATCTGCAGCTGGGATTTGGTGATGATGGCACTTGACTACAGGGCACAGGGTAAAGCAGAACTAAAGTCTGTATTCTGGAGTAAGGCAGGCCTGAGGGGGAGAGGGTGGAGAGCAAGAATGGGAACCAAATCAACAGCTTTTCGTTTAGGGTCAGAGAAGCATGAATAAATGGGCTTAGGAGACTGGAGATTTACCTGAGCAACAGAACTCAGGGGGTGTAGCTTTCTATGGAGAACAGAGCTTGTGGGAGACAGGGCAGCTATTATGTGCTCTGAGAGGTTCAGTCATAAACACAATAGTTATAGTCATCGCAGGTGCATTTTTAGAATCAAATAAGATAATGTACAAAACTATTTTGTAAAGTGCGACACAAATGGGAGGTGTCATTATTTTCGTTAACATCATTATCATCATCACAAGGCCCTGAACATCTAATAAGTTTGTATGCTGGAAAAGAATGAAAAGAAATGATAAGAACCTGATTCTTTACCCAACAATTTAGATGCTAAATATCAGGCACAGATAGAACTGGAAGTAAAATGGTTTAACTATGTATGCAAAACCAAAATTAAAAATGTATTTCATATACAAGTTTAGGGAAAATTTATATTCATGGTAGAAGGCTAAGGCAGGTACATCTGTGGACCTAACATGTCAAAAATTGTCAGAGTGAAACAATTGTTCCTTCTGTGAACAATGTGGGAAGACCTCACAGATCAGGAGAGATTTCAGAATTTCTTTAAACTTCACAGAAACCAACTTTATGGTCTAAGGGAAAACCTGCACATTGTCAAATCACACTATTTTAACATAGTGAATGTTCTGTATTTCTTTTGGTGTGTTCTGTCCTGACCAATAAAAGTGAAACTTCCTGAAGGCAGACCTTAAATTTCCCTGATCTTGCAAGCCTAGAAAAGTGCTAAATACTCTGCAGGTATTTGATTTAGTGAGCACTTGGTCATTATGGCTGAAGTGACAGTAGTCAGAGCACGGCCCAGTTTTGACAAAGGAGAGAGCCTAAGTGGAGTGGGTGGGCAGAGTGAATAGGAAACAGAAGACAAACTAGGACGTGGGGAAAGAAAAGGAGCCAAATGAGGCCTTTGAAAAAAATGGTTTAAAAAATAATTGTGTAGATTCCTAGGAAGGCACCATAGAACTTTCTAAAATGAGACACTAAAGAAAAAACAATAGGCTGGAAAAAATGGAGACCATGGCAATTGGGCGGGCAGAGAAAAGGGCAGGATATTTGCAAAGGTGGGAAATCCAACAGGGAGAAACTGTGGGATAGACTAGGGGTTGGGAGGAAAGTGCTGTCTGGAGGAATTTGACATCCAAATTGAACTTGTAGAGCAAAGGGTAGAGAAGAGCAAGAGAATGAAGGGTAGTATTTGTGTAATAGGAGGTGAAAGCAGGACTCTCTGCCTCAGTTTTGGTTGAAGACTCAAAGAGGGAGAGAGAAACAGAGGTGCTAAGTATGAGTACCCCTTTAGTATTTTAGAGTAGGTGGTTGACCCTCTATGCAGGAACTATACAGGGGGAAAGAGGCAAGGAAGAAAATCTAGGGCTATTTAGGAGGTTGATGTTATAAAGAGGCCAGCCTGGTTTTGGAGAAGTTTCTTCAGAAGCAGCTGATTGAGAGCTGTGACGTCCTTTGCCACCCATTCCTACCATGGTTTGTGAGGTACAGAGACTGCTACCAGTCCCACATCCAAAAGCCAAAAGTCAAGTCAAGACTGTGGCTGGCCCAGGACAGCAGAGCTGAAGGGGCTGCTTTGGGAGTGGTTGTGCTTGTGTGGAAAGGGGAATTGTGGACGGTGTTGGCCTGGACTTATTTGGACCCAAGAGACTCTCCTGGAGGGCTATGGAACTCGGGCAGGGTCAAGCCCAGGTTGTGTCAGTGCCCCATCATGGCAATACCCATCATGTAAACCTCTCTTGGTTTTCCAGTCCTCTCTCCTACTTAATCCACTTCTAGGGAGAAAGGAAAGGCTACCAGAGAAGGGTGGGAGAGGAGAGGAGTATAAGGAAAGGAAATAAAAGGCTGACTAAGCAGCCTGTCCCTTTCCCACCTTTCTTCCCAGGAGAAGAAAATAAATGAGCCAGTCCAGTAATGAGAAGTTTTTCATCTGAAAATAGGCCCCACAAAGCCTTATAGCTATGGCAATAAGATAGAAGTTACAGGGGCAATATTTGTTTCAGTCTAAAGAAGACATTTTAAAAAATTGAATATATTTGGCATATGACATTATATAATTTTAAGGTGTCGAATGTGTTGATTTGATTCACTTACATGTTGTAATATGATTGCCACTATAATGAAATTCAGCACCTGTATCATGTTATGTAATTATCCTTTCTTTTTAGAAGATGGGACAATAACATTTTAGTCTTTTGGCAAGTTTGATGATTGTAGTATAATATTGTATCTATCTATATTCATTATACTATGCATTACATCTCTATGGTTTATTTACTATTTTGTTTTCTTAGACAACATCAACCGTCCCCCTCCACCCGCCCCTACACCTTGGTAACCACTACTTTACTCTCTTTTCACACGTTTTACTTTTTTAGATTCCACATATAAGTGATTAATATCACAATACTTGTCTTTCTTTGTCTGGCTCATGTCACTTAGTATATTGTGCTCAAGATCCATCCATGTTGTCACAAATATCAAGATATCCTCCTCTCTCATAGCTAAATAATATCCCATTGTGTGTGTGTGTGTGTGTGTACCACATCTCTTTCTTAATAAAATATCAAAATCAGAATTCACTGAATTTTACCTCATGAGGAGCTCCTCAGCATCATGACAAGAACGTATTTCTAGAACGGTTGCAATATCACAGAGTGTTTAAAAGGGCTGATACTGTGGAGATAGAGATACCGTAGAGATGATCCTAGCATGCGGTAGACGTTGGACGCCTTGTCTCTGAGGTCTCTTTAATTTATTTACTATTAAGATTGTATGAGTACAACTCCTAAGGCTTTATTCCTGCCTTCCTTTAAGTGCTGGATTTAACTTTACAGAGAATGGCGGTAATTTCAACCTGCATAATTAAAATTTAAATTTTCATTATATAAAGTTGTCATAAACCTTTAATGTCCCCCTTGAATGCTTTTGAAAATAATTTGGCTTGCTCTTTGCTCTCGGCTGGGAGCCATGCTCTGAAATACAGCCAGGTGGCTAAGTCTTCATGAGGTTGTCTCCTTGACATCCAAGGTCTCTCTCCAGACGTTCTCTGTTTTTAGCAGCGTCATTGCATTGAACTCATCCAGTGTAATGACCTTCATACTGAGAAATGTTCATCTCTGATGGGCTGCATTGTTCTTATGCTATTCCTTCTTCCCAACTGTTGATTTCACCAACCTTAAGAAAACAGAAAATTGATAAGACATAAAGAGCAAACCCTGGCATTTGTCTGCATATTATATTACCACAGAACCCTATGTGTCTGCTAAGGTAGAAGCAACTGGTGGAGTCAAAGCAGGACTCAAAAAACTGCCCCAGGGGAGCCAGGCAGCACAAGACCCTAGATGACTTCCCTTCCTTCTGTTGCCTTAGCAACAGTCACAGGCAAATCTCAGGGCCTATTGTGAAAACACATTTCCCTGCATCCTGTAACTATGACAAGTACAACAGGATGCTCATTTATTTAACATGACAATTCTGACAGAAGTTATACATTTCTCTCTACTGATACAGACAATGGAGTGGATGAGAAATGAACAAGAATCCAAGCCTCAATCATCTTGTTGAATTCTTCAGCAAATATATTCTGAGTTCTGATTATGTCTTGAGTACAGTTCTGGGCTCCATGGGAGAGGCAAAATAGAAATCAGACCATGATACCTTATACTTTCAAAGGTTAGAATCTAAGTGGTCAAAATCAAACTAGTGTTCAAGAACAATGCTAAGGGTTATTGGAATTCAGTAAAAGGAAACAATTAACTCAGTTTTTTAATCTACAGAATCAGTTGACATGCCACATATTCTACTTACCCACTTTCTTTTTTTTCTTTTCCTCGTTGATATCCTCCTTTTTGATTCAACAAGCTTTTGTAAGATGCCTATGACATTTCAGATCCATCTATTAAGGATATTTGTCAGGATTGTGTGTATATTATGTGTACTTTGATTTTCAACTCTGTACTGATGCAAAATTATGTTTATTCTATGTATAATCTAAATAATATATGTATACCAGCATTGCCAAGGTGAGGATAACATTTTTTATTAGACCAACAGTATATCTGGGAAGGTGTTTTTGGAGGTTGCATCATCTCCTTGTTCTACATCTACTGTCGCAGAGAGAGCCAGGATGTTTAAGTCCTACAGACGTGAATTCAAACCCCAACTTTATTATCTGCTAATTGTATATTCTTGGGCAAAGTTTGTACCCTCTTTGAGTATTAATATAAAGTAACAAATAAAATGCTTGGCATTTGTGGGTCAGTGATTTTTGTAGCTGGGTGATGATATAAGGGGTTTCATTATACCACTGTTTATGATTGAAATTTTCATATTGAAATGTTTTAAAATGCCTGGCATGTGCAGTATTATATGTTCCAATGTGTTTTGAACACTCTCACATCCCATCTCTTTCCCCTTCCAAAATTAATTGGTTTCCTGTTATGATCTCCATCACACTCACCACCTGTGCAAAATAACATAAAACTGATATTTTGCCTGTGAATGGCGTTTGAACCGTTTCAAGTCTTTATGGCACAGCTCTTTGTATAATCAGATACTTAGTAAATATGTTTTGATAATGGTTGTTTTTATCTTTAAACCAATCAAGTCATGGTGCCAGGAGCAGTACCAAGGAAAACTGGTTATATTTGTGTTTTTCATATACCAGTTCAAAAATGAACTTATTAAGAAATGTATGTTGTCATCATAGAAAGAGCTGGAATCTTTTATCATGAGACCAGAGTACCGGTCGCTAACTGGTAAGTAACACCAGTCAAGTTGCTGTAGCCCTGTTGGCCTGAGTTCAGAATTGGCCATCACAAGTATCCATTTGATGAGTCCATAGCACATGTTTTCACAGAGGAAATGTAAACAATTGTCACCAGTTCATAAAATAGTTAAAAAATTCCACATTTCTCCCCCTTGTTAGCTAAGCTGCAATTTTATCTATTGAGTTTAAATTGTGAGGTCATTAGAGAGAACTGGTCAGTGTCTGCAGGAGCTGTGTGTAATATGCTGTTCATAACAAGAATTATGTACTGTGGACCAGCTCCTTTCTAAAAAATTAGGAGTGTGGCTCGAGAGATTCACAGATGATAGCAAATGCAGTTGTTTTTATTTGCTTTGTGTTCCATCTCAGACCCATTCTGTCTAAACACAGATCCAAGCCCCCCAAAACTAACTTCTCTGTTTTTCACCATTAGCACCCTCATTCTCTAGATTATTTGAGTTTGAGGACCGGGGTCAACACTGGTTCTCCTCAGGCATTGTCCAAGACTAACCATTGTTCATTCTTGTTCCAAAATGTCCCTGACACCCCTACCTTCCTGTCTATCACTTCTAATTGCCAGCAATAACTTAGTCTAGGTCTTTATCCTTTCAAATTTAAATAATTCCAATGGCTTCCTTACTACCCTACTCTAATACATTTTTTACTACCAGCTTAATTTTATAATGTTAATTTCATTGTATCAGTTACATGCTTTTCTAATGCCTGCAAGGATTAAATCTCAATTCCCAGTTTGCCCCTCACTTATGTTCCAATTTCCCACCATTCATCTGTAGGAAGACTCAGACACATTATACTCAGTCATCCTTGCTTTGTTACACTGTCCAAAAAAGCTCTTTTTGTTCACATTTTCTTTCCTCCCCATGTTTACAAATCCTGCCATTCCAAATCTGTGCCACTTCATTCTTTAGGCCTTCTCTAAAATTCCAAACCATATTGATCTACCCTCTTTTGACTTTTCTGTAGTATTGTCTCATAATAACCCCCATTTGGTTAGCCAGTCACATTATGGTTTTATTTTCTAGGTTTATGTGGTAACAATTATCTAAGATAGCTCCCGATAGCTACAGTCTTTTGTGTTCAACTTCTACATTGAATCAGAAGTGACATTGTTTGACCCCCAGACTAGGTCATAAAAGGTATTGCAACTCCAAGCTAGTTCTCTTGGATCACCTACTTGGGAGAAATGTCATAAGGATACTCAAGCAGTCCTGTAGAGAGGCCAACATGGGTAGACACAATTTACTAGTATCAGCTTGCCAGGCTTATGAGTGAGCCACCTGAGAAATGGATCCTCCAGCCATAGTTTAGACAAGATGAATGACCACATGAGAGGCCTGAGTCATAACTGTCCAGTCAGGCCACTTCCAAACTCCTGACTCACCGAAATTGGGAAATATTATAAATGATTATTATTTTTAAGCCACAAAGTTTTGAGGTGATGCTTTAAATAATAAACAGAAAAATTATAGTGTATTACTTACCTCCCAACTGCATTGCAAGCTCCTTCCAGCATAGAACATTTGTTTGAAATTTTAAAATCCGGGCTATTATTTAGATACCATTCAACACTATAGCAAAATTAGATATTGCATTTAGAATTAGAGAAGGGAGCCATCATTTACTGAATGTCTACTAAGGGGATTTACATATGCATGAGCTTTATATACATGGAAATGGCTACATACATAGATATAGAACAAGATGTTCTCTAAAGACATAAAATACTGTACCCAAGCTGCAAAGTTATGAAGTCAATTTTTCTCTTTCTTTTATCATCATTTCCCAGGCTTTTTAAAAAAAGTGAGATGATGTTTGTGAGAGCATTTAATAAGCTACAAAGTGTTCCGTAGACATAAGGCATTATGGCTTACATCTATTTCTTCTCTATAGAGTGCTTTAAAGGAATGCTTTAATACTTCTACTCTGGTATTTATTTTGCTTTGCTACGACTAGAATTAGACATGTCACTGTGATACAAAAACCTCAGGTAAATGGCAAAAGAAAGCACTTTGGTATTGCATTGTCTCTTTTGCTGTTACGTGCTCAGTGGATGTCTGTCAAAAATTGCATCAGTCAAGGTCTCTGAAGGGAAGACATGGCCCACTGAAATGGGTAATGGATGAGAGTTTAACAGGGTTAAGGGAAATGAAAGGGAAGGATAGACAACAGTTAATGGAACCCAGAGAGAGTAATGAAAGTGCAGGAGAAGGCTGGCCAACAACTATGGGTTTTGGTAGAGAATGAAGCCATCTGGACTTAACCTTGCAGGGAGGGACCCGAGGGAATCAGTTCTTGGACTTTTCCCTCCTTGTACATTTTGCTCTCCTGTCCAGGCCTTCATACTGGCTGACTGCTCACCAAAACCAGAGTAAAGAAGCTGGGGTGATGCCCTTTATACAGGTCAGCTCCCTGGGCACAGAGCAGGATGGAGAAGAGTAGAGAATTAATTGAGGTGCAATGGAAAATATCCAACACAAAGTATAGCATTATTTATATAATAGCAAAATAACTCCAGTCTCCAACGGTGTGTGGTAGGCACAAAAACCAGGCATTTATTCGAATGGACAGCTAGACACAAAGCCTTATATCAGGCAGGGTCTCAGATTTAAGGTAAAAGGAGAAGGGAGGGATTATGCCCTCAACTAGCATGAGAGTAAGGAAGCTGGTGTCTTTTTGTTAACTTAAACATTTGTTTAAGTTTGAAAAGGAATATTGAATATATAACTTATGCTAATGGCATTGCCATTGAAGCTGGTTAGGTATGACTTCCTAGCTAGCCTGTTTTTGATTTGCTCTCATTATGTCAATGTGACATGATAAGCCGATCAAATATTCCTAAATTATGTGACTGATTTTAGAGACTCTTTCCGGATTATATAGCCTCTGACAGGAGTCTCTTAGCTGCATGCTCGGAGATCAGATTTTACCGAAGACAGGTACTTTGCTCAATTTACTGTAAATGCCTAAGATTGCCCAAATTAAAGCAAACGTTTTAAATAATTTTAGTGCATGTCAATTGTCTCAACGTGCCAGGGCCAGGTTTATGAATATAGTTTCACCAGAAACAAATCTCAAATGTTTTTTTTATCATCTGTAGGGCAGTATTTCCCCAACCCCCTTGGTTTGGGAAGCTTTACTGGTTAAACCAGGGGCTAGTGGAATCTAGTTCTGGGTTCAGCCACAGAGCCTAAGGTCAGGCCCTGCACACTTTGCATTGCCACAGGGCATGATTCCACTTTGCCGAGCACTCATCCAGCTCCTTTCCGATGGAGCAATCAAGTCTCCATTCCCTCCTTTGGCAACTGACTGCTTCTAGACCAGTGGTTTTCAAACTTGAGCGTGCAGCAGAATCACCCAGAGGGCTTGTTGTTTTTTTTTTTTAAGATTTTATTTACTTATTTGACAAAGAGAGAGCTCACAAGCAGGGGGAGCAGGGGCAGAGGAAGAGGAAGAAGCAGGCTCCTGGCGGAGCAGGGAGCCTAGTGCGGGGCTTGATCCCAGGAGCCGAAGGCAGACGCTTAACTGACTGAGTTACCGAGGCGCCCCACCCAGAGGGCTTGCTTATTAAAGGAAATCTACACCCCAGAGCTTCTGATTCCGTAAGTTTGGAATGTGGTCCAAGATTTTGCATTTTTGATAAAAAGCAATTCCTAGGTATGTGTAGGTAGGTATTCATAGAGCATTTTATCAGACCTCATTCTTAACTACCACTTTCACATCTAATAGTTGCCTCCTTAAGGTGGAAATTCAGTGATTGTGGAGGATAGAGTTTTGGTAGCAGCCCCGTGATTCTTTTTTTTTTTTTTTTTAAAGATTTATTTATTTATTTGAGAGAGAGAATGAGATAGAGAGAGCATGAGAGGGGGGAGGGTCAGAGGGAGAAGCAGACTCCCTGCCGAGCAGGGAGCCTGATGCGGGACTCGATCCTGGGACTCCAGGATCATGACCTGAGCCGAAGGCAGTCGCTCACCAACTGAGCCACCCAGGCGCCCAGCAGCCCCCTGATTCTTGAGGCACTGCCTTCAGTACCATAGATCTAGCATTATATTAAATGTTCGTATGAGAAAAGAAAAGGGTTATTTCAGGCTTCTGGTGGATTATGCCAGATCATTTAAAAACTTGCATGTTCACCTTGCCATGGCTACTTTCCTATTGTGGAAGAAATGAAAAATAGTAACTTTAGTTTATTTTCATACCAATCAAATTTAAAAAATATATCCTTTGGTTGTACAAAAAGTGACAGCCTTTGGCTGCAGTAGCCTATGGCTTCTGGCTATGAATGTTATTTCCACGGTAAAGAAACCTACATTAATGGGGCGCCTGGGTGGCTCAGATGTTAAGCGTCTGCCTTCTGCTCAGGTCATGATGCCAGGGTCCTGGGATGGAGCCCCGCATCGGGCTCCCTGCTCCGCGGGAAACCTGCTTCTCCCTCTCCCACTCCCCCTGCTTGTGTTCCCTTTCTCCCTGTGTCTTTCTCTGTCAAATAAATAAATTAAATCTTTAAAAAAAAAACCTACATTAATAATCTGAAAAGAAAGAAAATGATTTGCATATTTGCATGATGTTAAAGAAATATAAACAGAGTTTAAATAATATACCGTGATCTGAGTGTGTGTTGGAGGAGCATAGGAGTACCTTCGTTATTAAGTATTTTCCTTAAAAGTTTTTAAGAAGAAATTAATATTCACGAATAGTCAACTCCAAATGATATTGAAGGAATAATTAAATTGGGGAAAGGTTTTAAACTGGGTATAACCACTTGTGCAGCTTCTAATAAAATAAAATGAACACACAAAAAAATGGTGGTATACTAGAAAACAGCTTTTTGACAGTTTGCAGAATGACTGTTTCTGACCTGGAGATTCTAATTTAGTTCACTCATTCAGTTATAGCCTGAAGTCCATAAGTTGATATTAAATTCAAAACTTCTTTCAGAGGCAGTCTAAGTAAAATAATAGCCCTGATTCTTATTCTTTGGTATTAAAGAAAGAATTTCTGGTCCTTTATTTTTAAGATTTAGAAAGGAGAGTTCAAAACTGATTTTGAAAGAATGGTCTGCAGGTGGGACACACTCATGTCTGCACCTGAGGAGACCCTGAAAGGGCCCTCTATTCAGCTCCAGCCCCTCCAGCTATAGTCAGGGACAGCCCAGCCCACCCAGGGACCTGGCAGGAGACAAGCCTATTCATATGTCCAGAATCCGGTCTGCCGAACTCAATCTTGGCTGTAGAACCCGAAACAGCTCTGGGGCTTGGGTCCAGAACCTCTCAGCCATGGCCCGGGGCCATTCCTGCCCACACATGGACCCAATCTAGTAAGCAGACAGCAGGAGTCTGGCAGGAACTATACCTGCCATGTACCTGATAATAGGCCTGTTGTCTGAGAACCCAACTGTGGACCCTGAAGGGGACCTATGTTTCAGTGCCACTTGACTGAACCAGGTACTGGATGCAATTCTATCCACACAGGGACTGGACAGGATCCATGTCCACCCAAACCTCTGATAGTAAGCTCGCCAACCATGTACCCCACTGTGCCCAGGGAAAGCCCCATAACCAGCACTAACCCAGTATGACTTCAATTCCAGAGG
The DNA here is from genome assembly GCF_011800145.1 of Mirounga leonina. NCBI lineage: Eukaryota > Metazoa > Chordata > Mammalia > Carnivora > Phocidae > Mirounga > Mirounga leonina. Next base: position 96,110,267 of record NW_023270807.1, on the reverse strand, counting down.
TAATCCCATCAGCTGAGGAATCAGACAGGGGAAGGTCTTTATCTACTGAAACCAGTCTGTAAAGACTGGAAGAGGAGATGGCTCCTTCAAATGCACAGACACAAATGCAAGGTTATGTGGATCAGAAAGAATTAGGCAAATATGATGTGACCAACGGAGATTTATAAAGCTCCACCCATATGCTGCCTACAAGACACTCACTTATCTTTTTTTTTTTTTAAGATTTATTTATTTACTTATTTTAGAGAGACAGAGTGTACAAGCAGGGGAGGGACAGAGGGAGAGGGAGAGAAAGAACCCCAAGCAGACCTTCGCTGAGTATGGAAGCCTACGTGGGGCTCGATCTCACAACCCTGAGATCAGGACCTGAGCAGAAACCAAGAGTCCGATGCTTAACAGACTGAGCCATCCCAGTGCCCTGACACTCACTTTATCTTTAAGGACACCCATAGGTTGAAAGTGAAAGGATGGAAAAAGAATTCCATGGAGATGGTAACTAAAAGAGAGCAGAAGTGGCTATCTTTATATCAGATAAGATAGACCTTCAGTCAGAGTTGGTCACTAGGGACAATGAAGTTCATTTTATAGTGATAAAAGTGTAAATTCATTAACAGGATATAGCAATTATAAATATGTATGCACCCAGCCTGGGGGCACAGAAATATTTAAAGGATATTAATGGAACTGAAGGGAGAAATAGACAGAAATACAGTAACAGTAGGGGATTTTAATACTCCACTTTTAACATTGGATAGATCCTCCAGAGAGAAAATTAATAAGACAACAGCAGATCTGAATAACACTACAGACTAAATAGACCTAACAGACAAATACAGAACCTTCCATCCAACAGCATCAAAATATATATTCTTCTCAAGTACACATAGAACATTCTCAAGGATAGATCATACACTGGGCTACGAAGCAAGCCTTCACAAATTTAAGAAGATTGAAATAATATCTAGTATCTTTTCTGACCACAATGCTATGAAACTAGAAGTCAATAATAGAAGGAAGCCTGAAAAATTTACAAATATATGAAACTTAATACACTCTTGAACAACCAATGGGTTGAAGAAGAAGTCAGAAGGGAAATTAGAAAGTTATCTTGAGGCAAATGAAAACACAACATATCAAAACCTCTAGCCAACAGATTGGATAATCTAGAAGAAATGGATAAATTCCTAAAAACATACAACCTACCAAGCCTGATTCACAAAGAAATAGAAAATCTGAACAGACTATTAATGACTAAGGAAATTGAATCAGTAATCAAAAACCTCCCAAATCAAAGAAAAGCCCAGTACCAGAAGGTTTTACCAGTTATTCTACAAAACATTTAAAGAAGCATTAATGCCAATCCCTTTCAAACTCTTCCAAAAACTGAAGAGAAAGGAATACTCTCAAGCTCATTTTACAAGGCCAACATTACCCCGATACCAAAGCCACATAAGGACACTGCAAGAAAACTACAGGCTGCTGGTTACTGAATGTGTAAGTCACAAGGAAGAAAGCTATAGCACAAGGAATATAATCAATGGTATTGTAATAGTGTTGTATGGTGATAGATGGTAGCTACACTTGTGGTGAGCATAGCATAATATATAGAGTTTCAAATCACTATGCTGTAAACCTAAAAGTAATATAACATTGTGTGTGAACTATATTTCAATAATAAAAGAAAAGAACAGTCCAAATCCCTGATGAATATAGATGGAAAAATTCTCAACAAAAGTCTAATAAACCAAATTCATTAGCACATTAAGTGGATCATACACCAAGATCAAGTGGGATGTATCCCTGGGATGCAAGATTCCTATGTAAATTGATAAATGTGATATACCATATTAAGAGACTGAAGAATAAAAATCATACCATCCTCTCAATAGATACAGAAAAAGCATTTGACAAAATTCAACACCCTTTCACGACAAAATCTCTCAAAAGATTGGGTAGAGAAGGAACCATCATTCAACATAAAAAAAACCCATGTGAAAAACTCACAGCCAATATTATCCTCAATTGTTTTTCACCATTGAAAAATTGAAAAATTTTCTTTTATAATCAGGAATAAGACAAGGATGCCCACCCTCACCATTGCTACTCAACATGGCACTGAAAACCTTAATAGAGCAATTAGGCAAGAAATAAAAAGCATCCAGATTAGAAAGGAAGAAAGAAAATTGTCTCTGTTTGCAGATAACATGATCCTACATATAGAAAAACCTAAAGATGCCACCAAATAGCAAACTCATAAATGAATTCAGTAAAGTTGCAGAATACAAAATCAACCTACAAAAATTAGCTGCATTTCTATACACTAACAACAAAACATCTCAAAGAGAAATAAAAATAATTGCATTCACAATAACATCAAAAACAATAAAACACTTAGGAACAAATTTAATCAAGGAGCTACAAAATCTATATGCTGTGAACTGTAAGATATTGATGAAAGCAACTGGAGAAGGCACAAATAAATGAAAAAAAAATCCATGTTCATTGATTGGAAAAATTAATATTGTTAAAATGCTCGTACTACTTAAAGCCATCTATAGATTGGATGCAATCCTTATCAAAATTCCAATAGCGTTTTTTTTCATGAATAGGAAAAATAGTCCTAAAATTCATATGGAACCACAAAAGATCCTGAATAGCCAAAGCAACTGTATGTTCCTTCCCAAGTTAGAGACAATACATTTTCTGATTTTAAGCTATGCTACAAAGCTGTAGTATTCAAAACAGTATAGTACTGCCACAAAAACAGACATCTGAACCAATGAAACAGAATTAAGAGCCTAGAAATAAAAACACACATATATGGTCAACTAACATTTTTTTTAAAGGTTTTATTTATTTTCAGAGAGAGAGAGACAGAGCAAGAGAAAGAGGACAAGCAGAGGGAGCAGCAGGCTCTCCGCTGAGCAAGGAGCCTGATGCAGGACTAGAACCCAGGGCCCTGGGATCATGAACTGAGTCAAATGCAGACACTTAACCAACTGAGCCATCCAGACATCCCAGGGGTCAACTAGCATTTGCCAAGGGAGCCAAGAATACTCAATGGGAAAAAGATAATCTCTTTAATATGTGGCGTTGGTTAAACTGGATATTATGATATTGGCTCCCTATCTTATACAACTCACACACAAAAAAACTCTAATTGGAATAAAGACTTAAATGTAAGACCTGAAATCATAAAAAATCCTAGAAGAAAACACAGAGCCAAAAGCTCCTTGACGTTGCTCTTTTTTTTTTTTTTTTAAAGATTTTATTTATTTATTTAATTGACAGGAGAGAGAGAGAGAGACAGCAAGAGCAGGAACAAGCAGGAGGAGTGGGAGAGGGAGAAGCAGGACTCCCGGCCGAGCAGGGAGCCCGATGTGGGGCTTGATCCCAGGACCCTGGGATCATGACCTGAGCCGAAGGCAGACGTTTAACAACTGAGCCACCCAGGAGCCCCGACATTGCTCTTAACAATGATTTTTTGGATATGATACTGAAAGCACAAACAACAGAGTAAAATAAACAAGTAGGACTACATCAAACTAAAAAGCTTCTACAGCAAAAGAAACAATCAACAGAATGAAAAGACAACCTATGGAATGGGAGAAAATATTTGCAAGCCATATATCTGATAAGAGGTTAATATTTAAAAAATTATAAGGAATTCATACCATTTAAGAGCAAGAATGCAAACAATCTGATTTAAAAATGGGTGTTTGTCAATTATATTTCAATAATACTGGAAAAAAAGAGAAATGGGCATAGAGCTTGTATAGACATTTTTCTAAAGAAGTCAAGGGGTACATGAAAAGATGCTCAATGTCATTAATCATTATGGAAATGCCAATCAAAATCACAATAAAATAGCATCTCATAACTGTTAGAATGGCTATTATCGGGCGCCTGGGTGGCTCAGTTGGTTAAGCGACTGCCTTCAGCTCAGGTCATGATCCTGGAGACCCAGGATCGAGTCCCACATTGGGGTCCCCACTCAGTGGGGAGTCTGCTTCTCCCTCTGACCCTCTCCCCTCTCATGCTCTCTCTCATTCTCTCTCTCTCAAATAAATAAATAAAATCTTAAAAAAAAAAAGAATGGCTATTATCAAAATTAGACAGGAGATAGTAAATGTCAGTGAGGATGTGGAGAAAAGGGAACCCTAGTGCACTGTTGGTGGGAATATAAAATGGTACAGCCACTGTGGAAGACAATATGGGGGTTCCTTCAAAATTAAAAATAGAGCTACTATATGATCCAGCAATTCCACTCTGGGTTTTTATTTGGAGGAAATGAAATCATTATCCCAAAGAGATATCTGCAGGGGCACCTGAATGGTTCAGTCATGATGGCTCAGACGTCTGGATGGTTTAGCATCTGCCTTCAGCTCAGGTCATGATCCCGAGGTCCTGGGATCGAGCCCCACGTCGGGCTCCCTGCTCAGCGGGGAGCCTGCTTCTCCCTCTCCCTCTGCTCCTGCTCGCTCACTTGTGCTCTCTCTCTGTATCTCAAATAAGTAAATAAAATCTTAAAAAAAAGAGATATCTGCACCCCCATGTTCACTGCAGCATTATTCACAAAAGTCAAGACATAGAAACAACCTAAGTATCCACTGATAGATGAGTGCATAAAGAAAGTACGGTATGTGTATATAATGGTATGTATTCAGACATAAAAAGAAGGAAATCCTGCCGTTTGTGACAACACAGATGGAACCTGAGGGCATTATGCTAAGTGAATTAAGTCAGAGAAAGACAAATACCAGATGATTTCACTTATCTGTGGAATTAAAAAAAACAGCAACAACAACTCATAGAAGCACAGGGTAGAATGGTAGTGTTAGGACCTGGAACGTGGGAGAGGTAGGGAGATCTTTGTCAAAGGGTACAAACTTCCAGTTATGAGTAAGTTCTAGAGTTCTAATATTCTGTATGGTGACTATAGATACCAATGCTGTTATACATTGAAAATTGCTAATAGAAGAGAATACATGTTCTCACCACACACACATACAATTTGCAAGTATATGAGGTAATGGATGTGTTAACTAACCTTATTGTGGTAATCATTTTATAATATATATGTATATCAAATCATCATATTGTACACCTTAAATGTATCAATGTCATATGTCAATTATATCTCAAGACAGCTGGAAAAATTTTTTTAAAAGATTTTTAAAAAAGAAAAAGTATTAGAATGATCTGCATAGGACAGTGTTCTGTCAGGGGAACTTTATCAGAGTCATTTCTGTTTCTGGAATGAACCTTATCTTTTTTCAGTTTCATACTTAACTCATTCTCATTCAGTACTCACAGTCACTGGTAGAAAGCCTCGCCTTAGGATGAAAGGGCTGTCTGGTAGTTATATGATGTAACTAGAAGCTGCCGTGGGCAAACAGATAATGGAACTTGGTTCAGGAAAAAGACTGTTGTCATCAGAACATTGGCCATAAAATTGACAATGAGACACTGTTTGTTTGTCCAACCACTGAATCAAATTGCATTTCTGAAAGAGGGCTATGATGAGTGAATTTGACTAATTATACATGAAAATTCAAATCCACCCTCTTAGGTGGAGCTTTTGTGTAAGCCCACTTTTCTAACACTGTCAGCAGCTTTTCTATTCACAGCAGCAGTGATCCAATTAAAATGGCCATTGGAGCAGAGCTGAACTGCATTAAGTGGTTCCCATTAATGTCATATCTAATTTAGAAGTACGTTGTTGAGGATGTTCATTACTGTCCTCTGCAAATCTTCATTCAGCTTGTAGACATCAAGCTTTCTAAATTATATTTACATCTTTTAGGAAAGATGAAGATCAACTTGCTTGTATTCCAAAACAACTCTGCCAGGTTTTTTATGTCCCTTGAAATCAGAAATATTCCAGTCACCAGGTTTAAATCAGTTTTCTGTAGTAATCTTTCATGAGGTGTGAAGAGGAGGGACATGTACTTTAAAGCAAATCCCAAAGCAAATCGCAAAGTTCTAGGAGCCTTATTTAAACATGCCTTCCAGGAGGCGAAGGACAGAATCAGAACTGAATTATTCTATCGGGTTTCCAGGATTGACAATGTTATTGAGCCTATTTTGCCACATAATTTAGAATCAGGAAATAGGAAACTTTAATGATAATTAAAAAAAAAATCTGAGGAGTGCTATTACTGACACGCAATAAAGTCTAACTGGCAACATGTGACCATGGCAATACTTTAGGCTTCCTCCCAGCCTGAAGTCAGCACATGACTGAATGGTGAGCTTTGATTTCTTCAGCCTGCACACCCTTATTCTGATCTTCAAATGTAATTTTTAGATAAGCACATGTATACACTTAAAAAAAAATCTGATGTATATAATAAAGATTAGTGTATAAAGAAATATACATCAATAATAAGAGAAAAATAACATTAAAAATGGGCGAAATATATGGACAATTCTCGGAGAAAAAAACTAGAGTGTCTACAAACACATGAAAATATATTCAAACATAAGAGTAATCAGAAAAGTACAAATCAAATAACAAAATACAATTTCATACTTATCAGACTGGTAAACTTTTCAGTGTAATAGTGTCAGGTTTCAGGAAGGTTATGGAAGTTTGGGAACTCTACACTACTGGAGTGTAAACAGATGAAACAATTCTGGAGGGTAATTTGTCATTAAAATAGAAATTCACATATCCTTTAAAAAAATTTTTTTTATTAGGTTATGTTAGTCACCATACAGCACATCATTAGTTTTTGATGTAGTGTTCCATGATTCATTGTTTGCATATAACACCCAGTGCTCCATGCAATACGTGCCCTCTTTAGTACCCATCACTGGGCTAACCCATCCCCCCACACCCCTCCCTTCTAAAACCCTGATTGTTTCCCAGAGTCCATAGTGTCTCATGGTTTGTCCCCTGCTCTGATTTCCCCCCCTTCATTTTTCCCTTCCTCCACATAGCCTTTGAATAGAAGTCTCCAATCTAGGCTTATACCATAGAAAATAACTGAGACATGTATATGGGTATAAAGTAGATTTGTCTCTATGATGAAATATTTTTTTCCTTTTAATTTTATACTTTGACTTAAGTTCAAACTTGCAAAGAAGTTTCTAGAATAATACAAATAATTCACCCAGATATTCCAAATGTTAACCCATTTGCATGTTTTCAAACTCTTTATCTGTAGTAAATTATTTTTCTGACCCATTTGAGAAAAACTTGCAAACATGATGTTCCATCACTCTTTAGATATGTCAGCCTGTGTTTCCTAAAAATATGAACACATTCTCACTTAACCAGAATATAATTAACAGAATCAGGAAATTAATATTGATTCCATATTATTTCCTAATCTGCAAACCTATTCAAATTTCATTCATTGTCCCAATCTTAGTCTTTATAGCATAAGAAAATGCCAGATCATGCACTGCATTCTAATATCATGTCTTTGGTTTCCTTTAATCTGGGAGATTTCCTCAGTCTTCTTTTGTCTTTCATGACATCTGATACTTTCAAAGGGTTATGAGCCAGTTATTTTTGAAAATCCCCCTGATTTGGGTTTATCCAATGTTTCCTTCTGATTATATTCAGTTTATGTGTTTTTGGCAGGAATAATGCAGAGGTAACACTGTGTCCTCAGTGCGTCTATCAGAAGACACCTGAGGGTGGGGGATGGGTTAACCCGGTGATGGGTATTAAGGAGGGCACATATTGAATGGAGCACTGGGTGTTATACGCAAACAATGAATCATGGAACGCTACATCAAAAACTAATGATGTAATGTATGATGACTAACATAACATAATAAAATAAAATTAAAAAAAAAAGAAAACACCTGAAGTTGATCTTTTCCATTATAGTGTCATTTTTTGTTTGTTTGTTTTTTTGCGATTACTTGGATAAGAAGCATTTACCAGTTTTCTTCACTTACAAGTTACCGTCTTTCTGTTTTGTAATTAAGAAGCAATTTGGAGGGAGATGCAAAATTTTTATTTTTCCTTGAAAAGATAAATTCATGTGAGAGGGATGCTCTTTGCCATTGTGGTCACAGATCTTAAAAGAGAGATCAAAGATCTTGACAAAGTTAGGGCAACTTCAACTGAAAAGATCAGGAAAACAAGATATTATACACACACAAACACACATATACCCCGTGGGTTAGAAGTATGTACATAAATGCTCCATAAATGATAAATGCTTTCATTTTCCCATTAATTTATTACTTTTTTTTGTCATATTGGACCTTATGTGTGTTCTTTCCTATCCATTTTCATAGGCTTGACTGCTGTCAAAAAAGACTAATGAAACTTAATGATAATAGAAATGTCTTTATTCTATTAAGTTGCTGGTGCATTATTACAAATATTGTATTAAGTACTATATTATGTGTTATATTAAATTATTAAACCCTTTAGTCAAGTCAAAGGTACTTTATTAGAGATTTCTTAGTTTAACAGTGTTCTTTCTGCAGAAACACTTTTTTCTTAGGAAATTTGGACTACTTTGAAAGTCCCAACAAGCAGATAGCAAGCCACGTATCACCCATCCTTCTGGTCAGAGACAAATAGACAATTTGAACAAGTAAAACTGGACAGCTTGACCAAGTTGAATGAACTGCTTCTTAGGAATTGTGTATTGAGATACAAAGAATACAGAAAGTTAGCTATATGCAAGGACATTTAAAGTTGAGGCTGGTCAGTCACCTTGTATATCGTGGGGCAAGCAGAGAAATCTGGTCTCAAGGAAAAAAAAAAGATGATGTACAAAGGTAACAACCTTGAGCAAAATCAAGATGGCAATAGTCAGAGTAAAAACCAGAGAGTAAGAGAGAAAAAAAAACCCAAAAGCAAACCAACAAAAAACCCCACAAAAACAAAAACAAAAAACAAGAAGAGAGTGAGACCATACAAAAGAAAGAGAGAAGAAAAACAAAGCAACATAGGAATAAATACATATGGAAAGAGAATGAATCCTTTTGTGTATCTGGGAAAAAAGTATTCTTGGTAACCTTACTGGGAGAATTTGGTCATAAAGCCAACAACGTATGGTTTAGAAGTTTTATGCCACAAAGGACATCTTCTATAATTTGTAACAAGGTGTGAAGATTAATTTTGTAGATCAACTTGACTGGGCGATGGTGCCCAAATACTTGGTTAAATGTTATTCTGTATATTTCTCTCATGGGATTTTTGGATGAGATAACATTTGAATTTGTGGACTTCAAGTGAAACAGATTGTTCTGCATAATTTGAGTGGGCCTCATTCAATCAGTTGAAGGCCTTACTCCACAAAACTGATTTCCTCTGAGCAGGAAGGAATTTGACCAACCAATTGCCTTTGGGTTCAAATTCCAAGTTCCCAGACTGCTGGCCTACCCTATATAATGTGGATTATCAAACCTCCACATTGCATAGGCCAATTTCTTAAAATAACACAGTCTCTCTCTCTCTTTTTCTCCCCTCTCCCTACCCTGCCCTTTCCCTCCACAAGACCTATTGATTTGGTTTCTCTGGAGAACCCTAATGATTGCACAAGGTAGAAAAGCAAAAGTATTAACCATTTTTAAAGTCTTGATATTTTGTTCTGCCATGAGAATATGTGCATGTTTAATATTTTCTAATATTTCTATAAGTTCTCCTCTCCATGCCCAATTGACAAAGAAAAGTAAAGTAGATGTCATCCCTGACAGTAATGTTAGTAATAGATTCCCAAGGGAGGATGGCCCAGGTTGTGACCCAAAATCTCAAGGACAGAAGAATCCCTCTTTGTATACTCTTGAAAATGGAGGGTAGGGGACCTTCACTGCTTATCAAGGAAGGAAGCTTTACAGAATCAGGTTGAGAAATCATGTATTCCTTCACCCGCTAAATATTTATGGAACACAACTGTGTGTCAGGTACTGTTCTAGGCACCATTCTACCTCACCCCATGGAGCTTACATTCAAGGGGGGGGGGGCGCAGAGAGAGAATAAAAACAATAAATATGTAAAGTATATGCACGTTAAAAAGTGATAAACACTTTGGGAAAAAAGTCAAAGGGCAGAGAAGGGTTCATTTTGCATTTTTAGATAGAGATATCAAGGTAGGCCTAATTGAGAACATGCTATTTTTGTAAGGGATTAAAGGAGATAAGGGCATTGGCCTGCGTTGTGTGTGGGAAAGAGAGGAACAGGCGGAGTGAACAACCACTACACAGACATAACTGTGGGCACATGCCTGGCACCATTCCAGGCTGTTGTGAACAGCTACAGTGGAGTGAGGGAGGGACAGATTAATAAAGAGCGAGGTCAAGAAGGATAACAAGGGGGCCCAGTTCTTATGGAGCCCAGTGGAGGTTTATAGGCTGCTATAAGGACTAGGCTTTTGTTCTTAGTGAGATGGGAAGCCTTTGGAGGGTTTTAAACAAAGTAACATAAAAAAAACCTTTTTATTATTAAAAGTTTTAAGACACAAGAAAGTAGTGTATCAAATCCCCAAGCACTCACCACCAAGCTGCAATAACCACTAATGTTCTGCCATATTTGTTTTAATTATCCCCCTCTATTGTTTTTAACTTAATTGTGAAACACACAAATCTCAACATCAAAAGTGTATACATCTGTGTAGCCAACACCCAAATAAAGATATAGAACATTTCTACAACCCTTGAAAGTTCCCTTGTTCTCCTTTCCAGTCAAATCCATTCAACCAGAAAGAAAACCCCTATTTGAGTGTCTGTCATCATAGATAGTCTCTCTCAATCCTCTGTCTGCTTTACCTAGACTATGCAGCTGTCTCCAGGAATGAAACTATTGTGACCCTTAGCTCACCCATGATGACTTCATCCACGTCTGGAATTTTTGAATCCACATTTTTTTTGAAGCTTTATAAAAGCATATATATATATATAGTTTTGGTTTATCCTTTTTTCCCCCTTGCTGTTACCATGGGAGCAGAAGTCCTTCTCACACCTTCTACCACATACGGAACCGCCTGACTTGATGAAGCCTTCAGACCGTGGGAGTAGAGAGAAAAGGAGATGAGGACCAAACACTAAGCCCTGGGGCGCTCTCCTCTAGTACCTGACAAAAACAGGATAAAGAGCTTAGGAAATTGTCCCGGAAGACAGACAGTGAATATTAGAGAAGAAGGAAGGGTGGTATCTGGATCTTCCCCTTAATCTTTGTTGGTGGAAGCAAGGCAGTCTGAAGAAAAGTGGCTTTAGTCCCCATGGGTGCGCCACCAACTTGATCCCTGTTGACAAAGTCTGGGAAAGCTCCATGATATTCCTGTTACACAGAACTCTCTTGTCCCCAAAGATCGGGAGGTAGAAAGTTTGGGGAAGGGGAGAGTCTTTGTCTCAGTGTGTAGATGTTCTCTTGAGAATACTATTGATTTTATAATATTATTCTGAGAAGATACTAAAGTGGTTCCTGTTGAAAAACTTCTGGGACAACTGTCTATTTCTTACAGTTCTAAATCACTAACTCTCTGTAAAAGGAAACAGTTACTTCATCTGTGGTTTAGTTAAAAAGGGGTATTTCTGCTGCATTTTGGCCAAGAATTCCCCTAAACCAACTAGGTACCTGATGACTTTTCTGTTCCTGCTTCTAGTCCTCTGTGAGTCTCAAGGACACAACCTGCTGTTAGAGGCCCTGAAGTATTTTAGTCTCCTTTTTTTTTTTTTTTTAATTTAGGTTACTTTACGTAGATTTCTGTTACTGGCACTCCAGAGATCCTAAGACAGGGAAAAAGTCTCTAATTATGACAGATGATGAAAATTGGTGTAAGATTGCTTGTTCCATACCTGGCTCATACTTCTAGATTCCAGTCTTCATCCTTCTAACTATCCCTAAATCCCCCTACCTACTATGACACCACATATCTGGATATGGTCTTTTAATTTCCTTTTTGCTAGGGCACATATCTAGCTCAGACAAATGGCTATACTTAAGACTTAAGTGTCCTAAACTTGGTTATTAAATGTGGAGAACTTAAAAAAAAAACAAACCACCAAAACTTCGCATTTTTTTCCTACTTATAACAACACAATTTTAACAGGCCGTAGTCACAGTAGAATATCTAGCAAAGCCTCTATTACATGATTGAAACTCAATTTCAAAGGTTTTAGAACTATTTAAAATAATTGTTAAATTCCTAAATACAAGAGAACTCAAGAGAACTTTAATAATCCGGATTACTTAGAGTATCCTTTTGTGTTATACAAAAGGCTTTTTATTTGTTTTAAATACAGTTCTGTTACAAAATAACACAGACTAAAAATCAATAGTGTTCATAAACAGAAGTAGTAGCAGGAACTGCTTTAATGAACTCATTTATTTGTTCAACATAGCTTTTGAGTGGCCGCTCTGTGCAAAACGCGAGCTAGACACTATGATTATATTAATTATAACTACCTTGGATTTTTTGCTATTTAGTAATTGAATATAGCTTGCTATAGATCATTCCTTTCCCTTAAATCTTATTTATATTTTCAAGAATCTGCTATTGAATGTAGTACTAATGTAGTTCATTAATTTAGTAACCAATAAAATAGGAGAAATTGGAAAGCATTAGAGATCTAAATGAAGTCTCCCTGGGGTACAGTTTTGTTTACAGGAGTCTGAACTTGACACTAACTTTTAAATCCTTGATTTCAAGCTAAAAGGAGACTGAAAGGAGAATATGAAGATATAGTGAATGAGAAAAATTAATGGGCAAGAAGCAGTGTATAACATGGAACAATGAAAAGTAGAAAAAAGAGGGAAACAGATTGGCAAGCAATGGGTTATTACACAGATAAAATGGGAAAATTCAAACTATTCACGATTCTAAATATTATCAAGGTTTATAAGACTGGAAAGTCTGGGTACAGAAAGTCCATCATTTTGATATATATATTTTTTTATTATGCTCAATTCTTACCTGAAAGAAAGTTTTGAAATAGGAAAATATTGCATCCAATGTCATGTAAATCAAGTGCAGCCCATGTGAGTTTGGTTATACTTGCAATGTAACATAAAAACAAAATCAATAACACCCACTTGGTAACTTTGAATGTTTGTATCAAACATTGAATACAATGTTATCATCAGAATATTCTAAAGGTTTTCCCTTTTATGAAGGAAATTTTCTTTTCTCTTCCTTTTTTAAGGCAGAGCTAAATTATAAGATCCCAAACCAAATATACAATCTGAGTTATCTGGTCAAAAAAAACTGGTCTTCTTGGGGCACCTGGTTGGCTCAGTTCGTTAAGTGTCTGCCTTCGGGTGAGGTCATGATTCTGGGGTCCTGGGATTGAGCCTGGGATTGGGCTCCCTCTCTCTCAAATAAATAAATAAATAAATAAATAAAATATTTAAAAACAAAAACTCTGGTCATCTTATTAGACAGGAATTACTCAAAGGCAAGGACCTCTCCATCCTTAGCAACTCCCTAAAAACATGATATCATTTGTTCTTGAAGTTATACACAGTTTCTAGTGATTTCTTTTTTTTTTTAAAGATTTTATTTATTTATTTATTTGAGAGAGAGAGAGAGCACATGAGAGGGGGGAGGGTCAGAGGGAGAAGCAGACTCCCCGCCGAGCAGGGAGCCCGGTGCGGGACTCGATCCTGGGACTCCAGGATCATGACCTGAGCCGAAGGCAGTCGCTTAACCAACTGAGCCACCCAGGCGCCCCCTAGTGATTTCTACATTTTTTTTCCAAATGGGAATAAGTGATTTTCAAAACCATTCTGCAATTCTTTAACAAAAAGCTCTTACCATTTTGTAGGACTCTAAATTAATTTTTTGTTTCACTTAAACAAATGTTGAAAAACATTTATTAATAAGATATCAATTATATTTTTCTTGATACTTAACAGATTATTAACAGTAGTTTAGTATTCCTGTCTGTGTATTCTTAATTCCTCCAGGTAAGATTTATGTTTCTGTGGAGACCTAGTTGTTCCCTTATCTCTTCATCTTTTTCTTCAAGCAGTTTACTCTAAACTTTCTGTTTTGGACTGAATATTTGTGACCCCACCCCCCCACATCCCAAAATTAATATGTTGAAATCCTACCCCCCAACATGATAGTATTAGAAGTTTGGGCCTTTGGGAGGTGATTAGGTCATGAAGATGGAGCCCTCAAGAATGGGTTTAGTACCTTTATAAAGGCACCCCAGATAGCTCTCTTGCTCTCTTTCCACCACGTGGTGATACAATGAAAAGCTAGGACTCTTCTGGGTTATGACTGGATATGACTCAGACTTCCTGCCTCCAGAACTGTGAGAAATACATTTCTATTGTTTATGACTCACCCAGTCTATGGGTTCTTTCTTATTGCAGCCCAAACTAGGACAGTTTCCAATATGAAGATATTTCCTCTACTAAATTAAGGGGTAAGAAAAATGGTAGCTAGAACTATCATTTTTACCTCTCTTAATTATGGTGGGTACTATGAAGTACCACCAAAAGCTCTCTTCAGGATCGAAAGACGTTCCCCAGCAGCTGGGAGGGCTGGTAGCTGACAACATTTCCCAGGGATTGCTCTCTGTTGAAGAGCGACTTCCGCCACTTTTTCTGAGGCAGCCTGCAAGCCTAAGCCAGGTCAACGAAGGGGTATGAAGACTAGCCTCCTTACCCCAACTGGCAACTCCACAGACTGTTTGCAGTGAAATCAGTTTATGCCTTTATTGACATGGAATCCTAAACCAAGTTTTCCCTTTGCCCAATCCTGCTTACTTCTGTTCTCCAGCAGGTATTGATTTCAAAGTTACTCCCTGAGAAACTGACTTCCTTCTCAGAGACTGCTTTCCCAGGATTCCAATCTACAACAGCGATCTTTCTAAAGAAGAGTTACACCTCTTTCTCAAAATGTTCTTAACATAGATTTTACGTGCCCTTGTTAGCGCTTACATGTTTGCAAGCCATACATAACTGAAAGAAGAAAATTCAGGCTTTGTAATTTTTCCTTGTGAACTTGATACTTGGGAGTCATTATTGACTGCCTAACACCTCATACAGATATATTGGAAAATAATCTCAGGACTTTCTCTCTCCTTTTTTTTCCCCACAAAATACTAAGAGGAGGAAGAAAATGGGCAAGGACAGACATAGAGGGAGGAACAGTGCTATGGCTGTTATGAACACCAATCTCAGTCCCTCGTCAGCACTCAAGAATCAGGATAACCTGGATGCTTGAGATAAGCAGTCCTTGAGACAGAATGAACTATTTAAATGATTTTAGAACATAGAAAAATATGGAAAAGTTTCTCCAGTTATAAATATACCTTAGAAAAATATATTTCTTCCAAATATAAATAAAATATTAATAAATCAAATCTAGTTTACCAAAAGAAAAATACACTATGTATTAATAAGACTTCTCCTAAGAATACAAAAGATGCTTCAGCATTAAGAATCTGTCAACATAATTTATTACATCAATATATTAAAGGAGGAAAAAATATGTGGATGGTATCAATAGTAACCGAAAGGCATTTACAAAAACTCAGCATTCCTCATAGAAATTCTAAGGATAAAAATAAACTAAATATCAAAAGACCACCAAAAAGTAATAGTAGATATCTTGATAATAACTAAAACACTGAAGACTTTTACACTAAAATCAGGGATACCCCTTGTAAAGCATTATTTTAACAATGATTTTTATTAATAAGAAAATTTTGAAAATCCTTATACAAAAATTGGGGGGAAAAGGTCAAATTATTATTTTTTTAAAGACTTATTTATTTATTTTAGAGAGAAAGAGAGAGAGCATGAGCACGCGAGGCCAGGGCAGAAGAAGTTGAGAGAGAATCTTAAACAGACTCCATGCTCAGCATGGAGCCCATCATGGGCCTCCATCTCACGACTGAGATCATAACCTGAGCTGAAACCAAGAGTCTGGCCCAAGTGCCCCCAAATTATTTGTAATTGCAAATGATAGTCTTCTATACCTAGAGTATTCACTACTAAAAATCAATAATTTGGTCAATATTCTGTTATAAATGGAAACTGGAAAAATTACACTTATAATTGTGCCTAAGACTAAAAAATATTTCTTTTTTTTTTTTTTAAAGATTTTATTTATTTATTTGAGAGAGAGAATGAGATAGAGAGAACATGAGAGGGAAGAGGGCCAGAGGGAGACGCAGACCCCCCGCTGAGCAGGGAGCCCGATGCGGGACTCGATCCCGGGACTCCAGGATCATGACCTGAGCTGAAGGCAGTCGCTTAACCAACTGAGCCACCCAGGCACCCCTAAAAAATATTTCAAAATAAATTTTTCCAAGAATTGTCTCAGATCTCTATGAAGAAAATGATAAACATTTATTGAAATAAGTTGTGTCCCAAAATATTTTAAATAAGAAAGCTTAGTATCATAAAAATGTGAATTCCTCCCAAATTAATAGATATATTTAATGAAAGTTCAATCAATATTGACATTTTTGGAATAATATTAAGTAATTAAATTTCATATTGAAAAATGTTTGAAAATAGTCAGGAAGTTATGCACATTTAAAAATATAATTGCAAATTTGCCTTACATGATATACTGCAACTCACATCAGTAAACATACTGATTTTTATTTTTTTGTTGTGACAGGAATAGGCAAACCAGTGTAAGGTATGAGTAAGCCCAGAATTCAGTATGAATACTTGAGCCTTTAATAAATTACAAGGTTTGTATTTTGTTTCAATGGAAAATGTTGAAAATATTGGTGCTAAAATAATTTATCATCATTATAGTAGAAAAAAAATTTCATACCTCTTCCAAAAAGATAGTTTTGAAGATTTTAAATTAAAAAACAGAAAATATATTTATGTATTTATATTTATATGGAGCGCCTGGGTGATTCAGTCAGTTAAGTGCCCGGCTCTTGCTTTTGGCTAAGGTCATGATCTCAGGGTTGGGGGATTGAGCCCCAGGGGGGCTCCACACTCAGCAGGGGGTCTGCTTGATGATTCTCTCCCTCTGCCCCTCCCCCAACTCATGCCTTCATGTACGCTTGCACGCTCTCTCTCTCAAATAAATCTTTAAAACAAAACGAAAAACAAATACATATATTTTATTATTTATTATATACATATTTTTATATTTTTTATAACCTTAAACTTAGGCGAAACCACAGAAGTCATAAAGGAAAGATAGTTATTTCTGACTAAACAAAACTTAAGATCCTTCGTTTTATTTATTTAATGATAGAGTGGATTAAATATTCATAAGACACAGGAAAGAGAAGACTTTATGACCCTAATTTATAAAGAGCACCTACAAATTTATCAGAAAATTAATCCCAATAGAAAAATGAGGCAAGTACATGCATAGGCAATTCAAGAAAAAAGACCAAATGGCCAGTACATATGGGAAAATATGCTCAATATCTCTACTAGTCAGGGAAATGAAAACCAAAGCAACAATGTGCTACCATTCTCATTTATTGTATTGGTAAAAATTTTATTTTATTTTTTTTAAGATTTTATTTATTTATTTGAGAGAGAGAGAGAGCATGAGAGGGGAGAGGGTCAGAGGGAGAAGCAGACTCCCCACTGAGTGGGGAGCCCGATGTGGGACTCGATCCTGGGACTCCAGGATCATGACCTGAGCTGAAGGCAGTCGCTTAACCAACTGAGCCACCCAGGCGCCCTGTATTGGTAAAAATTTTAAAAGAGTGACTGTGCTGCTGGTGAGGATGCAGGGAAGCAGCCATCCTCACTCACTACTGCTAGGCAGGCAGGTTTCTCTGTTTGGAAAAGAAAAGAAATCTGGCAATATCTGTGAAAATTATAAAGACACACACATACCTTCGATTTAGCAGTTTCATTTTCTGAAATAGCATCCTATGGAAATAAGGTGTTTTTGTTTGTTTGTTTTTCAATGCCTCAATTCTCTGTGGTGGCAAAAACAACAAAACTAAATGGTCATTAGTTAAGGAATAGCTGGATTAATTATAGCGCATTCAAATTATGGAGTGTTATGCAGCTATTGAAAACAATGATTAGTGCTACATGTATTGAACTGAACAAATATATCTGCTCATGATGAATTAGTGAGAAAAGCAGGTTGATAAACAGTGAATAATATATTTCATTTCTTAATAACAAAAACACAAAAGTGTGTGTATACACATATGCATACACACAAATAGAACACAAGTATATATACATGTACATACAGAATATATGTATATGTAAAATATGTACACACACACATACAAGTGTATATACATGTACACACATGATGCATGTGTGCACACTCATGTACATATATTACATATGTGTGCAATGCATTACATATAGGTATATACATGTACATATGCGTATATACATGTACATATATTACATGTGTATAGACATATACATATGTGTGTGCATGTACATATACATACATATTTGTATAAGCATGGAGAAAGGTGTAAAAGGATAGATCCCAGGTTTAAGCAGGCAATGTCTATTCCCCACCTATATGCTTTATTTTTCTCAGCTCTGTCATACCCATCCCAGCTTTGGGATGCTTTGCTGCTCAGACTTCATCTGTGACATTGAGAAAACTGCTTTGGGCACTGGAGCTAACTCATTCTTTTTTTTTTTTTTTTAATTTTTATTTATTTATTTATTTGAGACAGAGAGAATGAGAGAGACAGAGAGCACATGAGAGGGGGGAGGGTCAGAGGCAGAAGCAGGCTCCCTGCCGAGCAGGGAACCTGATGCGGGACTCGATCCAGGGACTCCAGGATCATGACCTGAGCCGAAGGCAGTCGCTTAACCAACTGAGCCACCCAGGCGCCCAAGAGCTAACTCATTCTTAAGAGTACTGGAAATACTTGGGAGTTATATGTCCCCCATGGGCTTTTATACTGAGCTGAGCATAAAGCCTTTGCTTTCAGGCATAATTTTATACTCCAAAGATTTCTGAGAGACGGTGGAGTTTGGGACTTCCCCTGAAATTACAGAAGCCCTTACCTGGCTTCTTCCCTATTCCTATCCCATTTCCCCCTTTTCTTACTGGTTTCTCCTGGGAGTAAATCCTTAATAAATCACTTCCACCTGAAGTGTTGTCTCAGAATTTGCTTCTGGCAGAATTCGACCTTAAGACACTAGTCTAAATTTGGTTACTTGAGAAGGAGAAGGAGTGTATCAGTTATTATTTATGCATGCATTTTTGCATTAATTACAATAAATACATCTTACTTTTTAATTTGAAAAACAACAAAATAGGGCATCTGGCTGGCTTAGTCAGTAGGGCCTGCAACTCTTGATCTTGGGGTCATGAGTTTGAGCCCCAAGTTGGGGGTGTAGATTGTACTTAAAAAATTTTTTTTTTAAAAATATACCACTGATATAATTTACTTTACATACTTTATTTAGGATAAAGAGAGAATTTCTTAGTTATGCCTTCTTATTCATCACATAGAGAAGTAAATACTAATAACCCTATTTCTCAAGTAGCACCTGATGTTACATTACCATATTTTTGCTTATGATTTTAGGCCAGAATACATCAGAATAAAGCAAGATATTCTGTACCTGGTTTCATTTGTTCCTGTTTTTAACCACACTGGAGGATCAGAATGAAGTTCCAAGGTTCACTTTACTTCAACATCCTTTAACACTTCTAGACAGCAATTCAAAAACACTTGTGTTTTGTCATTTTTCCCATTCTTCAACCTCCAATTCCATATCCCCCCTATTATTATCAACAGGTGGCTTATAGAAATATTTTCTAAGTGGGAATGTGTAGAGATAGTTTTTTTTTTAACAAAAATTGTAGAACCTCTCATACATGCACATCTATTTCCCAATGGCTTTCTTTTGAAAGGAGTCCTGAGATATTCTTCCTTGCCAAAGAAAACTAGTCCTCTTTGCAGATGGCAGCTAAATTCAAGCTCTATTCAAATATTTATGTTAAAAATAAGTAGGCTTTTAGGTAAATTGCTGTCTCAAAAAAGTAACCTCCTAGATTGTATCAAAGAAAATCTGATAAAAAAAATTGCATTTCTTGGTGTTTTCATCCTCTCTTAGGTTTAAACATGAATAATTCTTAATCCAAATTATGTACCCACTGGGGCAGGCATAAAGCAAGAGACATCACTGGTTTATTTTGTTAATTATCCTTTGTGATGTACAACCGCTACTGAATTATGTCCCATCACATGATATTTTCTATAACATGATTTTAAGAAAAAAAATCTACTCTGGTGGACTATTTTGCAGGACTGAGAGTTTCTTTCTGACACAATATTTACATGGTATTTTCATCCAACTTGATATAAAAGCGTTCTTAAATAGGAGAAAATATTTTATAAGTGAAAAAAACCTGAACAGATATGATATACATAATAAAATCTCTTCAGGTGAAAGGAAAACCAATAAATTGAGCAACTTGGCAGCACAATTATTGACTATTTTGCAAATGAAGGAAAATGCCCTTTACTATTTTTTTTTTTTTGCATCCAAATACACGTACTCTATTATGATGTACACTTTTGAACTGATGAGTGCTATTTATTTGGGCATAGTCCCAATGAACATTATTCAGTGGCACATAAGTATTGAGGAAAATCTAATAAATGTAGATATTTGTAGAAGGATTCAGTATTTACAAAAGAATTTCTTTTTGAATAATGGATGTAGTATTTCAATTTATCTTATTGGGATATACTTTACATGGAATAAAAGGCGCATAATCTTAAGTGTCCAGTTCAGTGAGTTTTGGCAATTGCATGTACCTGTGCAATTAACAAACCAGAACATAACGCAGAACATTGCAATCGCTCCAGGAATTGACCTCATTCCATTTTGCAGTCATTTCACCCCTAGAGCGCCATATTCTGACTTTCATCCCCTTGGATAAATTTTATATTTTCTTAGGCATTATATATATAAAAAGAATCATCCAGTAAGTAATCCTTTGTATCTGCCTTTTTTGTTCAAATCAGTGTTTTGACAATCGTCCCTGCTGCTGTATCAGTAAGCCTTTTCATTGTTCAGTAACGTTGTGCTGAATGAATGTACCTCAGCTTGCTTATCCCATCTTCTTCTGATGGACAGTTAACCTGTTTTGGCTATTGTGAATGAAGCTGCTGTGAACATTTGTGTACAAGTCTTTATGTGGACATATATTTTTGTTTCCTTTGGGTAAGCATCTAGCAGTGGACTTGTTGGGTCATGGGTATATATGTGTGTTTAAATTTTTAAGAGCTGCCGCATGATTCTCCAAATTAATTGCTCTATCTTACTACCAGCAATGAGCAAGAATCTTAGTTTTTCCATATTCTTGTCAACATTTGGTATTGTCAGTCTTTTTTTTTTTTTTTTGGTTCTCGTAAATGATTATTTTTTGGTATATTTCATGAGCTTTTCTAGTAAAGGTTCTAGGAGGTGCCTGTCTACCCCAGGATCCTCGGGAAGTGGGACAGGTGTTTGCATTGGGAGAGGGGGTTGGACGTGTCTGCCTGATACTAGTCCTCTTTGAAGTTCTTGAGGACTTGTGTGCTTCCTCATCATTTTTTTAAACTTCACTTTACACTCATCCCATGACTCCTTCAGGGTTCCTGGTACAGAAAATCATCTTGTTCTGCTTGGTAGCCTCTGAGCAGTGCTCTGATCCCTTGCCTTCACACTGCATCGCCTGGGCTGTGATCCTCTGGTCAGCGTTCACACCCACCTTAGAGAAGATGATCATCAACTTCCTCTTTGCCCCTCCATGGCTCCAAGTTCATGTCAAACCTGTCCATATCCTTGCCCAGGAGGACCTTGTGGTGAGGCCCACATTGAGGAGTCCATCCACCTCCAACCTAACCCATTTGAGTGGTCCAGGGCAGGATCTCGTTCTCTGCTGTGCTGGCCGCTCTCCCCAGAGCAGACACATCCACCAGAGGGACAACGATACCTCAGAGTCAGAGGCAGTGCTGAGCCAGGCGGCAGGGGGAAGCCAGCCCGGGCAGAATCGCCTCCCCGATCCACAGTGCAGGCCCACAAACAAGGTGTGGGCTGCCGGTGGCCTCCTGTTCTTGCCTAGACCAGAGGCATGGGGAGTAGAGACGGCCCATGAGCAGTCAATGGGACTTGGCTCAGGCCCTGCCATCCCTTTTCCCAGAAGAAGCCAGCCAGTGGCTGAGGAGTGGGGCCTATGAGTGTCATCTCACTGCTGATGGGGAGGGGGTGACACCACCATCCCCCTCTGGGTGGGAGCTGTGACCTGAATGGGATTTTAAAGCAAAATTTAAAAAAACAAAAACAAAAACAATTAACAATCTAGGGAAATGTTTGCCCCCATTATGACACTTGCTTAGCATTTTTCAGATGTAAAGCACTCACACAATACTAAAAGGAAAATACTAGGATCTTACTGTTCCATTGCTAATGTGCAAAGGTTCTAAGCAGTAATTCATAAAGGGGGACACACAAACCGCTTAAAAGCACATGACAATTGACTAATCTAGGAAATTAAAACAATTTATTGCATTATTTATTAATCTCATTTGCATATTTTTGAGAACAATACTCAAGTGTTTTCTGTGTTGAGTGAAATAAGCACTCTCATCTATTAGTTTTTTTTAGAAAACAGTTGGTAAATAAGCATCAGACAATTTAAGAATATTTATACCTTCTGTTTTACACATTTAAGACTTTTATACAGAAATAATCAGAAAGACATCCAAAAATGTGTGCATAAAACATTAATTAAAAATTGTTATACAATTTCTATCTAAAAATACCCCAAATACTCAACATTTGGGAAATTCATTTTGCATGGTCATATTCATGGGGATTTGGAATATAGGTGAGGTTCGGTGGGGTGAGGTCTGGAGGTGGAAATGGTGGTTTTATTAAAGCAGGGGGGGGACAGGACCCCTGGGCAGAAAGAGATGCTGCACTGGGGTCTTGAGGGGTGGCTGATTATATACTATGGGGTTGGGGGAGGTAAGGAAAAAGGGAGACTTCAAAAGAACTTTCATATGCTAAAGAGGACCTGCCAGATAATGCTAAAGAGGACCTACAAGCTCTCTGAGGCCTTGCCATTGTCAAGTTAAGGTTTTTTTTCCCCTCTAGCAAGGCATTAACATTAAGATAGTTGGGAGATTCCTGGAAGAATGTCACACATGTCTCACCCAGGAGTGGGGGGTGGGGGAGGTTGCTGGGTGTCAGCTTATGCTTTGTCCTCAGTGTGCATTTTGCTCCCTCATCAATATAGTGGAATATTATGCCACTGTAGGAGCCAAGGGCCCCAAAATGGGCCATTATGGCATGTGGTTTATTTTGTCTTGAGGACAATCAAGACCCTAGGGGTTCAAGAGAAACTTTTGCCCTTCCCTTAACTACATAGAAGAATCTAAATTTGAACGTCTTTCCAGAATAAGGGTTATTATCAGGGATAAATTTAATCTGAATAACCAATCTCTGTGGCAGGGCAAACATTTGTTTGCCAAACATTTACTCTTTTTCAGTTTCCTATGAATTGTATTCCTTCCCTTTGAAGTCCCTTTGAAGTCCCCTTCTCCTTAGTTCAGAATGACATATTATTACCTCCTTTTGCCTGTCTTTGGAATTTCCCTGTCTGTGTGGATTCCTTTAAGTCTGCTGTTAAATTTGATTTTCTCCTGTTAATTTATTCCATTTTGATTCTTATTGCAGTTAGAAGGACCTTTGAGAGAAAAAGAGTCTTGCTCCCCAACACCACCATTAAGATTATATTTACAAAAATCTGTATAATAGGAAATGTCTATAAGTAAAAAAAAAAAAAAGAATGATACAACATTTTGATCAATGATGTAGTCTCAATTATTAGAAGTTTGTTTAAGTCTGGAAAATATGTTAACTGCATTTTTTTTTTCTGGTTAATAGCATTGTAGATAATTTTTTTATTCTTCTAAAATATCTGTGTGCTTTCCAAATTGTCTTTTATAATCACAAAAAGGAAATTATATATATAATACATACATTATTTAAAATCTGAATGATGAGAAAAACCTAAATTTGAACTTAGCTGTATTAATTTTTGCTTTAGTAAAAATATTCAATACTGAGCTAGAAAGTTGATAATACAACTACATCTGAGTAAAAAGCCTAAAATTCCACATGGGAAAATTTGAAGATAAAAAAGTTAAAATGTC
Organism: Mirounga leonina; assembly: GCF_011800145.1. Classification (NCBI taxonomy): domain Eukaryota; kingdom Metazoa; phylum Chordata; class Mammalia; order Carnivora; family Phocidae; genus Mirounga; species Mirounga leonina. Next base: position 96,086,198 of record NW_023270807.1, on the reverse strand, counting down.
AAAGTAAAAACATTTCATATAACAAGAAAAAAATCAGTAAATTTACTGAGAACAGAAGAGAACTAAAAAAAAATTTTTAAAGAAGTTTTGTTTATTTAAGTAATCTCTACATGCAATATGGGGCTCGAACTCATAACCCCAAGACCGAGTCACCCGCTACTCTGACTGAGCCAGCCAACTGCCCCAAGAACTAAATCTTAAGAAACTCAATAAACAGAAGCCTGCGGTCTTGGAATGTTCAGAACACAGCTCAATTTGAGGTTTCTTGATAAATATTATTAATTTTTTTTATCATTCTTTCTCTGAAAATAGAATTTTTCAAGAAGGAAAACATGCTAAATTTAAAACTCTAAAGGATGAGTATTTTCGTTGCTGTAATTAAATGTGATCAAAAAGTTGGAAATTATGCGCTCAGAGGTTGAGGGCTGATTTAATACTCATGCAACAAAGCTCAGGCTGTGGTTTATGAATTAAGTAATTTTGTCTAGTGACAGTAGTGTCTAAAAAAAAAAAGTAGAGCAGTGAGAGAACTGAAGTGTATGGGAAAAAGAACTTTAAAGGGAAATAGAGATAGGGCTGATCAGTTTTTCTTTCCCAACCAGCACTGTGAGTGACCCCTGTCACACTACTGTATGAGTCCTAACCCAGCCACTCAGTAGCTGATTTCCTTGGACCAGGTTCTAAGCATTTCTGGGCTTGAGTTTTCTCTTAAAATGTGTCTGTCGTAAATGTTGCCATTCCTTATCCAGTTCCTTACTGGTTTCTAATTTACCTTTCAACAGTTTAATACAGTTCAATCTTGACAGCTTTGAAAATGTGGTAGGATTGTACTTCCTTGCCTTCGTGGAGCTGGGTGGGGCCATGTGACAAGTCCTGGCCAATCGTTTGTGATGAACAGAACATTATTACCCCTGCAACGTAGCACAGGGCTGTGTCTGCCTTGCTCATGGCAAGCGGGAACCTGATGGGAGCTGTTGCATTAGCCTGGATCCTGAAATGCAGTCAAGGTGGAGTAGAGCTCCCGGCTAATCCACAGTGGACACGTATCATGACAAGAAATACATTTTATTGTTTTAAGCTTCTGCAATTCAGGAGTTATTTGTTACCAGAGAAAAACCCAGTCTATCTTAATGATATCTAACTAAAATACTAAACAGTACAGAATTGACTGAATGATTAATGACGTTACGTAACTTGGAACACTGCATAGTCATTAAGAATTTTAATGTCAGATTATACTTTGAAGAGATGGTTATAATATTTTATTAAAAAATGCTGTATATATAGGATGGTCTTATTTTAAAATATTTAACACAAATTTACATGCATGTATTTGCATAAACAAGGATTGGAATGTTTTCTACTAATATACAGCAAAATATTACACATCAAAGTATTAGCCAGGAAAACAGAGTAGTGTTTCCACAGGTGCTGTTTTTCTTTTCACTTATTTCCATACTCTGTTGTTTTCTAGGATGCATATATAAAACATAGATGAAATAACAGAAGTTTTTAATAAGAGCAGAAAAATGTGGGGGTGGGCTGCAATGTGGCAAGTACTTTCTATATAATTATATTAAAATACAAATTTTCCCAATGCCCAGTATCCAGATAAAACTGTGTAATAGACATTCTCGATAAAAACTGGAAGACACTTACTCTAGGGTAAAAAGGCGGTTCTACTGACTGTTACAATCAGCATAGCCTGAAATATCTCGTCTTCAGTTGAAAAAGACAAAGGTTTCAATTATAGAGGAAAGTTCTGAATTATATAGAGGAAGTTCTGAACATGTGACTCCTTCCTGTGGTGACAGTAAGACTTGACAAGTGGTATTTGCCCCTAGGCATTTCCCGATTTTTATTTTTCTCTTTAGAAATGGCTCAAAGGGGCTCTTTTAAGGAACCCCTACAGCAGATATCTGACCTCCAGGGTTTGCTCTCAATGTCCATTGTAATCAGAGTCTCTGGGACTTGTCTACAGGAAACAGCCTCAGGATGTGCATGTTGGTCCCATTTTAAGGCAGCTTTTCTTAAGTAATGTTTGGAACCTTCTAGCAACACTGGGAGAGATTAGTTCAACTTCCTGAACTGTTCCAGGGCTAAAAATCTTTTGAGTTTATTTTATCCCTCAGTAAACTGGGCACAAACACCTCTGTGGGACTAATGACAGATCTTAGAGGGTTTTCCTTAGACAGGCCTAAGGGCGCACGTTTTATGAAGTTTAATGTAACCTTTTGCTCTGTTAAGGGCATCCACAAGGCGAAACTGCTTAAAGGCTTTCCTTTGACAGTGTATTTTTTTAATCGATATGATAATGAAGCCAATGCACTTTCTCCTCCTTTGCACATGTCCAAAACCTTCGCCAAAAAGAGCAAAATCTGAAAAGTCTTTAAAGATAAATCAGCTCTCAACGTTCAAAAGGTCAACGTAGCGCTCTGTCTTTTAGGATATTGACCTATAAATGCAGACAGAACCTCTATTTCTCTAAATAAATGAGAGTTAGTTGTACGGCTTTACATAGTACTCACAAAGGTTGTTGGAGGGTGGGGGGGTGGGGGAGGGGGTCCAATAGAGTTGTTTTGCTGTTTATCTAATAACACGTCTTTTGAGAAATATCTTGAGATTGTCTTGCTGTAGCCATATAGCGGGACATTACTATGTTTTCCACTTCTCAGACTTGTCTGCTGGACCGCACATGCTGTTCCCACAATATCCCGTAGGTGACAGGACCCGCAGCTGTGGTGCTAGAGAAGGAATGACAAGATTTAGGTGGGAATGGAAAAGAAAACAAAAACATGAGTGGTATTTGAGATTTAGTCTCTACTTCCATTGTTACCTAATAGTATAATGGAGAAGTCAAATCTGCTTCCTAAGTTATTTTAGTATACAAAATTAATATGAAACTATAAACTGAAGTAATAGTCTAGAAGTTTTAATTTGAGGGGAAAATGAATTCACAGGGAGAAAACTGAATTTCAGGTCCCTTCAAGGATTTCCAGGCTGTGGATGATGGAAGGAGGTAATTTTCATTCCATAGGGTTATAGAGGCAACATTGTCCTGGCAATTAAGTGGATATAAAAAGTCCTTAGAGGGAAAAATTAGAGATGACTTTAAGGTTTGGGTCATTAAGTGGCACTACTGATGGCAATAACAGTGATAAGAAAATAAAGAGGTAGTAAAAAGTACTGAAGAGAAAAGAGAAAACAGCTAATTGATATAGTAAGATCCTAAAGGAGAGAGGGAGAAATCAAGTGTAAGCGGGGAGGGAGGGGATGTAAGTATTGGAAAGGAAGCTAGGTTTCCAGGAACGTGTTATGTCAGGGCATTTTTACTGATCCCTCTATTCTGTGTGTGTGCGTGTGTAAGAATGTAAAAATGTAAGGCCCCTTTGCACACCCAGTTGGGGAGTTTGGGGACTCAGTATATATCACACTGACCAAGGGGCCTTATGTTCTGGCCCCAGGAACTGCTGGCGGGCTCGAAGTGCAGGAGGGCCGGAAGTGCAGTGGGTCTGGCTTTGATGGCCAGGCAAGAGGAAAGAGAAAACTCAACGCACCATCTGGAGGCAGAGCAGGGGTAAGGAACAGAGGAAGCAGTCCGAGAGACTACCCTCATTCAAAGAGCACAGGCAAAGGGGAAAAACTGGACCTTGGGGTAAAGGTCTGTTGTGGGCTCAGAAGACAAGATGAGCACAATCTGGGAACAGATATATGGTACCTGGCCTGGGGTGAGACCCTTGAGGAGCTTCTGGGTAGAGTCAGGCCTTCTACAGGACAGGGGCAGTCATGCCTTGTGGCCATGCCAACTGACTGAAATGGAAGGATTAAAGTTGATCCTTAGGGTTTGGAGATCTACAGATACAGAGCAAACACCATTTTTGTTCAAAAGAGTGTCCAACTGATTATGTGGTTGGTTTTTTAAGGCAAGTCAATGTGGTTGTTTTTTTTTTTTTTTTTTTCAGTTAAATGGAAAATGATAATTAGGATCCATTCATTTATTTGCCCTTTTATTTAGTACCAGCATACAATACATCACAAATGCAGAGTAGTTTATAATTCCTTTAAAATTTATTTTCCAAGTCAAATTTTTAATTTTATAAGGCAGCCAACTCTGTCTTTCATTAGATAGAGTACCTCTCTTTAAATTCCCAAATACAAATTTACTTTTGACCTGCTGAGCTTTGATTTTTATGGCTCTGATTAACCAAGAGCAGAAGTAAAAAATGCCACCTCTTTAGAAGTGTGAAACTGATTTAAGAGATGAAACCAACGCTTATTCATTGCATATCCTAAGTAATTGATCTTTCCATGAAAGATTTGATGGACAAATTGCTTTCATTAGCAAGATAGTCCTAGGAAGGCTGATTTAACATAAACTGGTCAAGTAGGTTCCAGCTTGACTTCTTTCCACATAAGCCACTTTTGCAGAGTAAGAAGTCTGACAAATATTAAACTCCAACTTTTTATGTCTTTCTAAATAGATTCCTGTTTTGTCAATGTATATCAACTCCCGTCTACATATTAATCATCAGTGCCTGTATGTTAAATTGAGCCCCTTTCCATGTAATCCTGTCCCATGTACATATTTTGTAGGTATCAAAATACTTGCCATTGTTTTGTTTTGCTTTGCTTTGTTTTGTTTCGATTCATTTCCTCTCCTCTCTCCTCTCCTCTCCTCTCCTCTCCTCTCCGCTCTCTTCTTTTAAGTAGGCTCCACACCCAGCGTGGAGCCAAACACAGGGCTCCAGCTCACCACCATGAGATCAAGACCTGAGTCGAGATCAAGAGTTGGACACTTAACTGACTAAAACACCCATGTGCCCGCAAATACTTGCCATTTTAAATGTCTTTCTAGGGTATCAAAACTAGGGTTTCTGCTTTTTGTTTTGTTTTACTTTGTTTTTAATTATCTCCTGTTGGTCACCTGGGCCATTGTCAATTCTGTGTCTTGGGAAATGACACCTTCTAGCCGCATTATCTTAGCTTGATCACTTACTGCGGTCTTGGTGTGGGCACTCTCAGCAGCCCCCACAGGGGCAGAGAGAAAAGGGAAATGGAAGCCTGTATCCATGCTCCGCCCTGGCCTTGGAAGCCAGAGGAAAATGCAAATGCCAAGTTTGAGGAAAGGAACAGAGAGGAAGAGTAGAACCTAAATGAAGGATCCGCTACAGGGAAGAGACAAGACCGGAAGCAGGCTGGGTAGTCTGGATGAAGAGCTGAGATACAGCAGGAAGGCCTGCATCGGCCTGTACAGCTTCTCAGAGCCCTGTACGCTCTTCTACACGCAGAAGGGGCCTGGCTCTGAATTCTAAAGATAAGAAGAATTAAAGGGTCATTATACAGCTTAAGAATGATGCCCTTGATAGCAAGTTTACACACAATGGATGGGTCTACACATGTAACCATTTACAAATAATGGTTCTTTTTGAACATGGAGGGCACAGTGTTAAATGTTCTCATGTAATCATTTCATTTATTAGTTCTTAATAAAAATGAGAACCTAATATTAAAGTTCTTTGAAGGGCTTTCTATCAGACAGCAAAGTTATATCATCGTACTTTGCAGCTTTCGGGAGATCATTTTATAAATGAAAATAGAAATAGAGCTCAGGACAAATTCTGGATTTCCTCCTTACCCCTGTACCTAACCTGCTCTCACTGAGATTACCGTGACTTCCACGTGGCTAATTTCTTTGGAAACCTTTAGGCTAACCTCATTTCACCTTTTGGCAAGACTTAACACTTCTTCCTACTTAAAATACTGTCTTAATATTAACAGTTAATATTTAACATACATGATGCTAAGAATTTTACCTGCAGTTAACATTCCAACCATATTATCAACCTTATTTACAGTTAAGGACACTGGCTCAGAAAGTTTAGGTCGCTTGATGAAATCTTTATAACTGGCAGAATTCAAACCCTGTGTGTCCGATTCCAAAGCTGGAGCTCTTAACAGTATGACATTCTGCCTGCTACCTTCCTGTATTTCTTCTCTTCTCCCTTCCCTTCTTCTGGTTTATCCTCTTTGGTTCAATAACAGAGTTTAAACTCAGCACTTGTCCTCAGCCCAGACCGTACACCAATGTCACCCGGGAATTTCTGTTAAATGCAGGTGCCTGCACCTTGCCTCAGATCAGTGAACCAGAACTCTTAGGGATGGGCCTGCCCGGACATCTGTAGGTTTAAGAAGTTCTCCAGGTAACTCTAATGGCAGGAGTTGAGAACAGTGGAAAACCTAGAATAGTAGTTCCCAAACAGAATTTGTTATTAGAATTAACTGAGAATTTAAAAATCCTATCTGTGGGAGGCATTGAACCTATGTTTTTTCAAGAACTGACAGGTGATTCTGATTACCAATCAGATTCAGAAACAACTTTGAGTTACCCTTTCATTTATCCACTATATCACCAAATCTTTGTCCAGGGGCCTTGTGGTGTAAATATTCTGGGTTGTTTTAAATGCCAAACCACTGCAAATAGGAAAATAACAAATGAGATTTTTTTTTTTTTTAGATTTTCTTTTTCTAAGATTTTATTTATTTATTTGAGAGAGAGAGAATGAGAGAGAGAGCACATGAGAGGGGGGAGGGTCAGAGAGAGAAGCAGACTCCCTGCTGAGCAGGGAACCAATGCAGGACTCGATCCAGGGACTCCAGGATCATGACCTGAGCCGAGGGCAGTCGCTTAACCAACTGAGCCACCCAGTCGCCCAACAAATGAGATTTTTTTTTTTTTTAAAGATTTTATTTATTTATTCGACAGAGAGAGAGATAGCGAGAGCAGGAACACAGCAGGGAGAGTGGGAGAGCGAGAAGCAGGCTTCCTGCCCAGCAGGGAGCCCGGTGTGGGACTCGATCCTGGGACTCCAGGATCATGACCTGAGCCGAGGGCAGTCGCTTAACCAACTGAGCCACCCAGGCGCCCAACAAATGAGATTTTGAAACAGAAATAGCGAAAATTGTTTTCAAGCTCCTTGTGACTGACAAGGCTGTCTGTGGCTGATACTGCTCGCTTCTGCATCACTTACTACCTCCTCCTTAAAACCCCAGTGAATTGGGGCGCCTGGGTGGCTCAGTTGGTTAAGCGACTGCCTTCGGCTCAGGTCATGATCCTGGAGTCCCGGGATCGAGTCCCGCATCGGGCTCCCTGCTCAGCAGGGAGTCTGCTTCTCCCTCTGGCCCTCCTCCCTCTCATGCTCTCTGTCTCTCATTCTCTCTCTCTCAAATAAATAAATAAAATCTTAAAAAAAAACAAAAAACAAACAAACCCAGTGAATAGAAGCATTCCCAGGGCTGAATGCTGTTTCCTGCCTTCATCCCTCATGTGCTCTCCCTCACCAAGAAATCTACCTTTTACTTCTAGGGCTGACTGACTGACTGTCCTTGGAACCACTCAGGTCTCTCCGCATCCAAGAAGCCTCCCGCCACTGGGGTTGGGGTTAGGTGGAATAGGAACGTGGTCCCCAGGACCCCATGCATTTCTGTCACTGCGTGTATCACATTATAGTGAACCGCTCTGCCCACGAGTCTGATCCCCCACCAGCTTGTTAGTTCTGTGAGAATGGGGACCATGCGTCATCCATCTCTGTATTCTCAGGCTCTAACAAAGCTTCTGGCAACTGATGTTGTCTCGTGAATGTTTGCCAAATGAATGCTAAAATGGCCTGATGTAGCTTCGGGTAATCCTTCCCCAGGTTAGAGTAACTCTGGGGGACAAAAATGGAAACATGTCAGATGATTGATTTTAAAAAACACTTCTTATGTAATTATAAAAATAAGATGTTGTCTATTGAAGAAAACTTAGAAAAAAAATCATAGCTAGAAAAATAAAAACCCCCATCACCCTAGAGATAACCACTGTTGAGGTTTGGTAGATTTCTCTCCTTTTATGCAGACTAATTACATAGTGAAGGTATTTTCTCTATTATATATGTGTATGTTTCCTGGTTTCCTGGACCACAGATCTAAAGTTTTGAGAGAAGTCCTAGCCCTGCCAAATTCCCTGCCCCTCCCCACCCTCTGAGAATCTGACTCCCTTTGTGCCCCTTCCCCACCATCCATCGTAGCCCTGTTGCTCTCCCCACCAGGCCCCGGATCCATCCCATTTTTTGTATCCAATTCAATTCCCAAGATACTGATTGATTTCTTAACTCAAAGAAGTCACTGTATTAAACATTATGGAGAATATATAAACGAGGAAGACACAGATTCTGTCCTTAGGAGTCTATTAGCAGGGAGAGTACAAAAGCCACCAAATAAAAGACAAAAGATGCTAAATATGGGGGTCTTGTGTAAAAGAAGTTTACTTAGAGGGGGTATCAAGAACTGATGGGAAGTGGTGAATCTGAGCTGAGCCCCAAGAGTCTGTCAGGTAGGGCAGGGCACACCTGGAAGCAGCAGTTCCAAAATCAGCATGAGGAGTAATAAGACCTTCTCAGGCTCACCTCAGTTGCTTGTTAAAACGGCAGATTCCACATCTACGGGATTGAGGAAGGGTGGCAACAGCAGGAATCAGCCATTTTCCCAAGCTCTTGAGGTGATCTTACGCAGCTGATTTACAGAGAGGCACTTGAAAAGATTAGAGTATGTTCATTTTGTAGCCTTGGGTTTATATCACAGACTATGTGATATGAGACAGGGGAGCACAGATTTCCGGATGACATTGTGGGAAGCAAAAGACACCCTAAGTAGTTAGTACCTCATTCCTGGGGCAGTAGGGAGCCACCGAAGGTTTTTGAGCCAAGGGAATGATATCATTAGAGCTGTGAGTTAGAAAGAAGGAAACTTAGGGCTTAGTTCCTAATCTTTGGTACCTATCAGAATCTAAACTGAGCTTTTAAAATGTACAGGCCTGGCACTTCCATCCGGAATATGGAATCTGTTGGCCAGGATTTCCATGGGTGGTCTGGGTGCAGCCTGAAAGCCTGGAAGCACGTGCTAATGGCAGAGACGTTTTCATGGGGGTCGATCTAAGAATTCTGTGAGATCTTGCTTGCCAACTTGTGGTGTCTATTTCTCAGAATGAGACAGAAATTATCTTTCAGTTTCAACACCTCAGGAGACTTACAGGGTTCTCTCTTCTCTGCAAGATCCTGAATTAAATACCTTGGGTTTTGGAAAACAAATTGAGAAACTAGACTGCTCCTCTAGCTGAGCTTGAAAGCCTTACCTGCTATGTATGCTTAAGGCTCTTCAGTGAGCACATACAGAAAGGCGCTGAATCGTGTGAACAAGGCATCTAAGCACAATTGAAATATTAAAGGCCAGATTAATCATAGAGCTCATTTTAGAAATGCAGACAGAGAAAAAGGAAAGTTGCTTAATGTCAAGTGGTAATCAGAGATCATTATGACTGAAACTCTAAGTCACTGTCCTAGAGTATGTTCCATTCGCATTCACAAATGGGTGTTACAAACTTTCTAGCATATCTGCAAACTAGCTGTTATGTAAAAAATATAACTAATACATGAATGCTTTTAAGAAATAGATGAGCACCGTATCATGTTACGTTTAAATTGTAAAAGCAAGTTTCTCGGACCTAATGTTGTTTAATAAAAAGATTATTATCCAGTAAACAATGAGCATTCTTTACTCACATGTGTAAACTTCATATATGTTTACAAATTCTACAAACTTATAGGTTAAGTATGATTAACCAATTAACCTTCTCTTTTTTTCTGATTTGAAAACTGAGGCTTGGTTGTGGAGACAATACTTGAACCCATGTCTGTCTGAATCTCTGACATTCTGCAGTCACTTTGGTTGAGAGCTTATCTTTGACATCAGCTAGTTGTGGAAGATTTTATGGGACTTTTCTCTCAACTTTAATTTTTCTGTAGTATAGAGTTAAATTTGTTCTTTAAAATCTCTGTGCAGCACTGACATTCTACAACCTTGACTTTCACTAGTTGTCTACTTGCTAAAATAAACTATACATGTAACTAAAATCAAGTTATTTAGATGCTCCAGATTTCCTAAGCTACATGGACCATTGTTCAATCATTTCTGTTATAATATTTAAGATCATAACACAACTTATATTTTTCATAGTAGAAAGAAGAAATTCTGGTGTTCTTATTTACTTGAAATAATTTTGCCTTGCATTCAAAATTAATAGACAAGCCCATTCAATGCTAAGCATCTCCCATTTTGAGATTTTCTGTCTTATGAGTTATTGGGAATTGTTTTAAATTTGCATATATATGGAGATTTTCTTTTTGCTTTTGACTTCTAACTTAATTGTATTGTAGACATTAAATACTTTATAAGAAATTTCTTTGAAATTATTGAGACCTGTTAAGTGGAACTAGTAGAACTTTCCTTCGTTTGTTCCATTTCACTTAGGAAAGCAATAGCAATTGGATGCTGACCTATATATCTACATTAAATCAGGCTGTCCAAATTGCTTATCTCTTTACTAATTTTACCTATTAGGAATAGAGGATTGTTTTGAAATCTCCCACTATGTTGGTAAACTTTTTCAAATCTCTCTATATTGTGAAGATAATTCATGTGTACGTAGGTTTAGAACGTTTATATTCTGATCAGTTGAACCTTTTCTCTATATGCAGTGATTCTCTTCATCCCTAATGGCATCCTAATAATATTTTTTCTGTCTTAAAGTGTATTTGTCTGCTATCCAAGTTCTCTTTGGTTAGTATTCACCTGATATCTATATATCAATATATTTGTTTCTTTCTTAGGTAAGTTTCTTGTAAAAGGTATGCACCACCAGGTACATAACTTTTATTGTTATGCATTTGACATAGAATTTTAAATATAGGTTCTTAATTTTTTTCTTTTTACTCAGAAGCTTCAAACCATACACTAAGTTCTTGTTTTGCTTTTTTCTTTTAACACTACATCTTGGAGAGCTTTCTATAGTGATCCATAGAGCACTTCCTTATTGTTCTTCACTCTCTACGTCATGTCCCTTTTGAAACAGTGTTCTACTGATACATATTTGGATTATTTCTAATATTTTTCTTGCAAGTACTAACCTTGGGTATCATTTCACATGTGAAAATATATCTGTAGGATAGATTTATAGTAGTGCAATTCCTGGCTCAAAGTGTCTATATATTTGCAATTTTGAAACATGTTGCCAAATTACCCTCTAAAGAAGACTGAACAAATTTGAATTCCCAAGAGCCATGTATGAGAATTCATAGACTCAAAGGGAGAACATTATCCCGCTTTTAGATGTTTATCAATCTGCTTGGTGAAAATGGAGTTTGAAATTACATTTCTCTTGTGATTAACATTAAGAATATTTTATGAGTTTTAGGGGCATCTATGAACAGTTCATAACTTTTCCTTATTTTTCTATTGCAGTGTTGGTCTTTTTCTGCCCTATAACAGGCGCTGTAAGTGTTAGATTAGTCCTACATCATGATTGCAAATGGTTTTCCAGTTCGTCATTTATTTTGCCTTTGTTTTCAAGTTCTTTCCTTTTATTGCCATGTATAAATTATTTATTTTATGTGGTTAAATATTTCAAGCTTGCCTTTTATAATTTACAGGTTTTTTACTCCTAACCTATACTTTGAAAAGGAATCTCTCTTGTTCTAGTACTTTTACGATTTTAATTTTTTAATATATGCCTTTGATCTATTTGAAATTTTTTCTGGTGAGTAGTATGAGTGTGGGTCCAACTGCATTATGTTATCTTTTAGAAGCCTATATATTTATTTCGTTTATTCATTTGTTAATTGGTCCATAATTTCCACACATTTGAAAATGTCACCTTTATCACATACTACATTCCCATATTTTTTGAGCGTTCTATGGTCCCTCAATGAGAAAATGTATATATTCTTAATTTTCTCAGTTTAGAATTCATAATTATCAATCTGACTTGACTTATTAAATATGTTCCTGGACCTTTTATGTTTATTATTTTTCTACTTCTTACTTAATCACAAGTTTGCTGCAATTAGTCTGTTCCTGTTAATTCTTCCTTATGTCACCTGATATTTTTATTCACATATCTTGCTGCTTTGTTACTTGGTGCATAAATATGCAAAAGTATTAAGTCTTTATTTGAATTGTAGTGTTAATATTATTATCTGTCTTTTTGTGCAGAATTTAATGCTTTTTGGCTGGAATTCCACCTTTTCTTAAACATTCTTTTATTTTTTACTTGCTATTCTATGGAATCTCTTTACCTTATGTAGCTCTTATAAACATAGAGTTGAATTTCCTTTTTGATTCAATCTTAAAATGCTTTTTAAAAGTAGGTGATTGTTTTAGTCACAGTTCGGTGGGGCAGGGCCGGGGGAGTGCCATTTTAAGCACATTGACTAGAAAAAGAGAGAGTGTTAGAGGTTTACACAACCACACCAAACACTGGGAAAGAATATCTCAGGAGGCTACTTTAAGGAAATCTGGAAGTCCTGGGATCACACGGGAGCCTCCACCAGTGATTCCAGCGCCTTATAGCACCACAGTGGGCGTGATGCTCAGGAGTAACCCCCAAAGAATTCACCACCAACTTTCTGAGGTACCCATATACAGAAAGTATAATCTCAGGTGACTCCCCACAGCAGATGTTTTTTGGGAGCACCCAGAAAGTACCCCTGGTGATCTGGTGAGTCTGCCCGAAGCTGCTGCCTATGGCTTCCTATGGCTTCCTAGAACACTAGTAAGGTTCTCGCAGCATGACGTCATCAACGATTGGGACCTGCAGGCAGTCCTGAGGGCAAGGTGATCAAAGAAAATTAAAATACGATTCCATTACCTTTCAACTCCAATTGCTCAAGCTAATATTTTTTTTTTAAAGAGATTTTATTTATTTACTTGAGAGAGGGAGAACATGAGCAGAGGGAGAGGGAAAAACAGACTCCTTGCTGAGCAGGGAAACTGACAGGACCCTGAGATCATGACCTGAGCCAAAGGCAGACACTTAACTGACTGAGCCACCCAGGCACCCCTAAATAGCTTTTCTTTTCTTTTTTAAAGATTTTATTTATTTATTTGACAGAGAGAGACACAGCAAGAGAGGGAACACAAGCAAGGGGAGCGGGAGAGGGAGAAACAGGCTTCCCGCCGAGCAGGGAGCTTGATGTGGAGCTCGATGTGGAGCTCGATCCCAGGACCTCGGGATCATGACCTGAGCCAAAGGCAGACACTTAACTGACTGAGCCACCCAGGTGCCCCTACTGTTCTACAGTTTTAATATAATGTTTCTTGGCACAAATTTGTTTTGGGTTCATCCTGCTTAGGATACATTGGAGTTTCTGAATCACAGTGATGCTCTGAACACTTGACTCAGGACAATTCAGTCTTTCTAATCTCTTTTGTGTTCATTGTTTCAAGCTCTGGATTCAGCTTGCTAATATTTTTTTTTTCCTCCAGGGAAAGAGAGGAAATCTTCAGAAATTTGATTTTATTTCCTAAGAATCCCCAATCCAACAATAAGTTTATTACATACAGTATATAGCTCTATTTTAGTGGGAGAGGACTTTAGAATGCTTCCACTTGAAAATATTCAACACAGATTATCTACCATAAATTCCATGTCCAAAAATAACTTCATTTGTTGAAATAATGGGATGGTGTAAAGTGATTTTTAAAGTGATCAAAGCACTTGGTATTTAAAAACAGAAACTCTGTACGTACGTTAAAAATAAATTCAGAGTTTAGAGATATTAAAAGTCTTTACTCCCTTTAATTACTATTTTGGAGATGATTCTGAGTCTTTCTGTTTTGCTCCTCAAATGGTAGAAAGGTTCTGAAGGACTTACTTTTGTTTAATATTTATATATTCTAAATTTCATGCTCTTTTCCTGAAGGCAATATATATATTCATAGTGAATTATTTAGCATCAATCATGGGTAACCTTGATGCTGCTCTTCCCATAGGTATGCAATGAAACATGGTTTTGAGAGTCTTAAGAAAACAGTGTATTACTAGCTTTTGAAAATGTAAGTGAAATGGTTCATTTCCCACCATTAACAGTAATGTAATGAGATTTTTATTTCTGGACCGGCCAATACCCACAGTAATGAAAATTTTAGTAATACTCTTTAATTCTCTTTGCCAATTTTCTCAAACATTTTCAAAAGATAATGTATTATGGTTTTCTTCTTGAGAACAATAGAGACAACAATCTGTCTTGTATCCAAAATAAGGGGGGGCCCATCATCTATAAAATCAATCATATATTATTAATGAATGATGTAACCTAGAATTCCTACTACACATTTTATTCCAGATGCTAAATGCTTCATGAACCACCTTTACCTACACGTCATTCTCGTTGCAAAAGCAGATGCGGTTTTTATTAATTCCCATTTTCCACATGGCAAACACGAAGCACAGAGTGATCAATTGTCCTACCCAAGAGATTTAGTTGTAAAGCCAGAGTAAGAACTTAAGACTCTCCTTATTTTTATCCAAGAGTTTGTTTTCTAAAGCCTCTTAAAATAAAACCAAACCCGAGAAGCAAAAGTAGTCTAAAGACCATGTTTTCTTTCCTGCCTCCAAGAAATTAAGGATCCCTATAACAATCCATGTTGTATCAACTCCTGGTGGTAATTTCAGGTTGCAATTCTTCTATATTTTTTTTCGTGGATTTCAGTGAGTTTCATACCAAAGGTATGGGCCAGTGAAAATAAAAATGTATTCAATTTTTTTTTCCACCAGAGTCTAGGGAATGGCCAAGCTTATGCAGTGAGCCATCATGCCATCGAGTCCTCTCTGTGTGTGCTTACCCCTATCTCCATTCTCCCCTGGACTGGACCCTGCTTCCACCTGGGCTTCCTCAGATGGCTTCAGCTGCCCCGTGGCCCTGCCTCCGCACTGCTTCTCCAGGCTACAAACCATTGCCGTCTGTCCACGTGTCCACTTCTTCTCTGCCTTGGATTCTATTCTAGGAGTTTTAGTGGTATGTTGCATCTAAAATTTCATGGAGTACCTGCTTTTATTATTATTTCTACTGTATAGAGAGGAAACTAAAACTTAGGGAGATGAAGTCACAGAAGCCCAAAGCACCAGAATTTGCACCAGATTGGTTTGAGTTCTCAGGCTCCTTTCTTTACCACCCCACCAGCCACACACATACACATGGAGGACCTTCACCTGACACTGGTGCACGGAGCTGAAGCGCTACTCTGAGAAGCAGCATTGAATGTCCCTCCTGTGGTGCTTCTCTGCCAACCTTCACTTGCCCCGAGGCAGGGCCAGCTTCCCTCTGACCTTTGAGCTATTAGTTCTTCCAGGGCATCAACCCCCAGAGGGCCTGTATTTTCTCTTCCCAGGGGTGTTGGGACCCCAGTGGATGCACATGTGCGAGGGGTGTGGCCAGGTATGTACCTGCCTGACTGCTGTTTTGCCTGTTCATAACAGGATGAAACAGAAAGCAGGGTAAGTCCTTTTCATAAAACTTTCTCTGAAAGACTTAGAAAGCCTTATACAAAAGGTGTGTCCACGAAAGATGCTTATAAGACTCTATCTAGGACCTTAAAGTACTGAGTAAATAAAACACCAAAAGTGCCCCCTGGCTTTCACATGATAGGTTACCCCATGCACTGGAAGCTTCTTTAGGGAATAATCCCTGTCTAATTGTTGAATATTCTCCAGGTATCATATGCACCATGAGATGCTTTCCTCTGCCATTTGCACACAACGTAGGCATGCCATCCATCTTTTCACTCTTCCCAGTTTGGCCTTTAACCCCCATCAGGTAGCTTCTCTTCTCCATTCCAGGCAGTTTCAGAGGCAGCCAATCGAGGGCCTGGAGACAGGAATGGTCTGAGAAGTCTATGCACTGCATGTATGTGTTCCTTGTATAAATGGTCAACAAATGAAATTAGGAGCTTTCACATAAACATCCAGATTTCAAACACTTCATACAATGTCAGGAGACCTGCCAGCACTGGGCTGGAGTGAGAAGCAATCATCTCAGAGGGAGAGCATAGGCATTCTGTGTTCCTAACCTTCCTTGTGAAATTCACATCTCTGAGGCCAAGGAGCATTGCCTGCAACCGTCCCACACCGCTGGCTTTGTCAGAGCGGAGTTAAAAGGCAGCTAGAACAATCATACAGCCATTTCTCTATCCAAAGTGGGAAAATAAAAGTATGTGTTTCAAGAAAAAATGTGTGAACATATTTTGTTGCTAAAGTGAAGACTACCCCTATAAGTTTTATATAAATAATGTGATAAAAGAAAAAAAAAACCTGTGATACTATGAAAAATAGTCTATGGTAAAAAGTATAAGGCATGGGAAATATGATTGATTGATTGATTTTTTATTTTTTTTTAAAGATTTTATTTATTTATTTGACAGAGAGAGACACAGCAAGAGAGGAAATACAAGCAGGGGGAGTGGGAGAGGGAGAAGCAGGCTTTCCACGGAGCAGGGAGCCAGATGCGGGGCTCGATCCCAGGACCCCGGGATCACGACCCGAGCCGAAGGCAGACGCTTAACGACTGAGCCACCCAGGCGCCCCAGTATGCTTGATTTAAAAATGAGAAAAACAACAATATCTAAAATACTTTGCTTTTCAAAGTGATGTTTGCTGCAATATGCAACTCTGATTTAAGAAGTCTAGTTTGCTATTCAGCTTGAGACTCCTGGTCTACAATGTTGGACTTAGTTAGCCTGCTTGGGAAATTAAGCACTAATTATTTAATTTTATTGCAATAATAATGCCTGCTGTACAAAAACTCTGTTAGGAGCTATAGTTTGTGATACAAAGTTGTATAGGATGCAGCCCCCGCCCTCAAGAACTATCTAACGGTTGTCTCTCATTATTTTAACATCTACTGAGTTACCCTGAGGGTCAAACACTGTGCTGGACTGGTGATATCAAGATGAATAGTAGTCTCATCTCATGAGAAGTTTATAGTCGTTGGAGAAGTACATACCTAAGCAAGCAGGTACAGTGCAGAGTGGTCAGTGGTGGGGAGGAGGTGGGCACAGTGAGAGCCTAATACATCAGACACTAAGGACGGGGCATGGGGCCATAACGAAGGTAGCAGGAATCTGTTGGAAGGTGGTTACCCATGGAGTCTCAGGTGTTTCTGGCATGTAGAGACACAGAGTATCTTTTACTCTAAGCTATCTTTTCAAGGATGTCTGTATAGCAAGTAGCCTTAGAAGACAAAGATAACTCCCTGCAGAGCCAAGGGCAGGCATGCTAACTGTCCATTATAATAAGGGCAACCCACTGAGTATGCAGGTGCCATCTGGGCCCACGCACTTTGCCCCCATGGCACTTGAGGGCAAAGAGGACTGCTGCAAATACGCCAATTCTCCTGCTGTTTGCTGTGCCATGGGCAATAACATCTCCAGTCTCTGACCCGGGAATCTTGTGCTTCTGCCGGCATCCGTGGAACTAGCAAACCAACTTGTTAAGCTTGTAAGTAGGATAAAGTCTCAGACTCTTCACAGTTCTTGTAGAGCTTGCTGGCAGAATTTTGTCCTCTACCTTGTTCATCCAAAAGCTTATGTTTTGGTGGCATCTCGGTTGGAAGGGGGATATGTTTGTTAATTAGAGATAAAAAAAAATAGAATGGGAGAAGTACCCTGAGAAAATAGAGATTCTCCTCATCACAGCTCACATTTCTGTGCAAGTGCAATGCAGAAAAGGTAGACATTAAGGACAATCCTGAATGAAATAGAAGTCAGGGGAGGGGGTTTCATAAAACAGCAACATGTGGCCGAAGATAGCTGTGGAGTGTTGGAGACATTATTATTGTTTCTCACCATCTAGGTCCATCAAGTAAAATATAAGCTTCAAACCTCTGACTGTATGTTTGTCTGTCTATCATCTATCTATCTATCATCTATCTATCTATCTGTCTATCTCTCTATCATTTATCTATCATCTATCTATCTATCTATATCTATCTATCATCTATCTATCTATCATCTATCTATATCTATCTATCATCTGTCATCTATCTATCATCTATCTATATCTATCTATCATCGATCATCATCTCTATCTAGTGTAGATAGTTAGTGGGGGTACATTAGCTGTCTTGTTCCCACAGCATTTTCTCATCCCTTCACATCTACATCTGTCTTCCAGCCATATTGAATCCCAGCTCCTTATCTGTTATACCCTCTAAATGGTACTGTACAAGGTCACCTATCAGCCGTGCTTACCTCTGGGCTTGGGTGAGCTCTTTTCCTACGTTATGTGGTCATGTCCAGGGCTTCTGAGTCTGTTAGCCTCTTTATAGCAAGACATGTTAGCATCCTGAAAAATGTTAAAGAACCCAAAATAAGTTATATTCTGAAGCTGGTTTAGGCTTTCTGTAACTTCTGTCACTCTGCTCTCTCCTCCTTAAAACCCTAAGCCCTCAAATGTGTCTATTTCTGTCTCAAACTTTTTCTGTTCATACAACTATAGTTATTTTGATTGGATTTGCATTTGTTCTTTCTGTCACACAGAAGCCCATCAACATCCCTGAGGTGTGATGCTGGATTCACAGTCAGATGCATACGGGCTTCTTCCTGTTCCTGGCATTTCATCTGTGCAAGCATGTCACCAGTCACTAGAATATTAGCATAGTTAGGGCAGTCATACACTTTACAAAAATGGTTTAAAATAAACAAATTAAAATAAGACAGGAGAAGGTTGCGATAAAGTTAATGAGGAAAAGCTCACTTTCTGCAAAACAAGGGAAAATGTACGACTCTCATCCTAGGGCTTGGCATGGACGAGCACCAATAGCAGATGACGGCTGTGAAACATGGGTGTATTTTTCTCAACCTTCCTGTCACTGCTCATGTATGCCTTGTTCAGGCAACAGTCCATAAAAAGGCTTCCTTTGGTCGTTTGTGCTTTTTTTGGGCGAGTCTTGGGGTGTGGTGGTAGAGGTGAGGGACTGTGTTTGTGAAGGAAAAGACACTGGAGGGGTACGAGGGTGGAGTGTACCGAAAATGGCAAAAGCAAACAAAGTCCAAAATGAAGACTTTGTGTGTAACTGGCGCGAACAAAGACAGAGAATGGTGGTCTCTCCCCGAGACGCCATGCCGAGCTTGGAAGCCCAAGCCCTGCAGGGTGATGTCAGATGTTAGCCCTGTGAGAGACACCCTTTTAAATCTCTTTTTTCTCTCTATTTCTGCAAGACTGGGTTTTGTTCTACTCTGGCAGGGCTTTGAAACTCCACTCGACTACAGATCCTTTGCCATTTTTTTCCCTTTCCCTGGTTGCTGCATTAACACCAAGCTCACAGGCTCAAATTCTCTTTGCCTAAAGGAAGGCAGTGCTCTGTGCTCTGAAAGACGACAGTTTATCAACCCAATTGAAATGCAGTCTTTTAGGATTTGTGCTGTTTCTCTCAAACTCCATACTAATCCTCCTGTTATCATCTCTGTCAGATTTGTTGACTACAATCAGTTTGACACTCAAGGTAGGCATATCTGAAGACAATTCACTAAGCCTACATCTAAGGGCTTATGTCTGCAAAGGCTAAACCTCATGTAGTTTTAAACTGTGAATCACCTTTTATTAAATAAAAACAAAAGCCGTCTGTCACCTTCCATCTCTGTATTTGCCAATTTATATGCATGAATGATTGATAGACTTCATTAGTTTCATAAGCAAGAGAACGCAAATCCAGGAGTCCTGGTGATTTGTTTACTGGTTGGTGCTGCATCCAGGATTGGAGTCATGTACTCAGTGCAGTGTCTACAGGGAAAGAGGCTAAGCAGTTGGAAACGTCTTTGCCTCAAAGTTCACCCACAGGCACATGTCTACACACGTTCATTCTGACTCCACTAATCTTGAATTTGTAACAGAAGCGATCTAGATGAAGATTGTAGACATTAACACAACAAGCTAGGGAAAACTATATTTGATTCCTTCTAGAAAGAGCTATTTTGGGAGAAAATACTTTGATGGATAAAGGTAAATAATTGGATTCTAAAGTCTGCTCAACCTTCAAATGATGATTTCTAAGTGTTGTGCATTAAACAAAAAGGGAATTTTGGGGGGAAAGAGGGGGATGTTTGCCAGTGACATTAGAGATAGCTGTGGTTTGAAGGAAGAGAACTTCCCTATGACCCTCACTGTTTGGTAATTTTAGTCAAACTCAAATTTATGTGGATAGAATTTTGTTAAAAGTGAGGTGTTTAACGTGTGTTTGTCCAGGCTGATTTTTGTAAAGGTTGCTGCTCTCATTGAGCTTATAATCAAGGGGGGATAGAGGCAAATAAATGAACAAATATATAAACAATATAATTTAATAAAATAAGGGTAATAAGGAAAATAAATCAGGGTATTGAAAACCAGTTGACTGGGGCTGGCTGGCTGCAGATGATGAGGAAAAGGCTCATAAATGGGATGACATTTAAGCTGACTGCAAAGGCAAGATGCCCCTTTCTTTGGAAATAATTCATGTTCAAATGTTTTACTAGTTGATTGTAGGGAATACAAAGATGAAAATGATAGTTCTGATTTGCAGGGAATTTAAGGTCTAAGAGGAGGAACAGGATACAACAAAAGTATACGTCATTTAATAAAGTTCTATACACTGTTTTGGAAATAGCTCTTTAACATATATCCTGCTGGAATTAATCTCTGTGAGAACCAAGAGAATGACTGGCTAGCTCCATGTTGAAGAAGTCTTCCTAGGCAAGGAAGAGCAAACCAGTCAAGTCTTTTGGTTGCAAACTTCAGAATCTAACCCAGGCTAACTTAATAAAAATAGGGAATTATTGAGTATGTGTAGAGGGGATCTCAAGAGTGGTGGAAAAATGCAAGAACAGTCTTGGCAAACAGGGAGGAAACAAGATGCTGCCTAAAATCATGCAGCAGCAGAAATCTGGCTAACTTGCTAGCATGTCACCATTTCTTTTTGCCACAACTGCTGCTGTGGGCATTGTCTCCATGACGGAACCCAGTCCTGGCACAGCCATTCATAGACTGCACCACATCAAACAAATTGTGACTGTCCTATGCTCTTGAATTACTTCTACGAGGTTTAAAGTCCCAGGCAAGTGCATTTAATCTGCTGAGACAACAAATCATTCCCTTTCCAGGTTCAGGGGCCAGAGTTCCGTTTGGCTTCCATAATGAGAGATAAGGCTCTGCCTTTTAATAAGACTCACACAATAGGGATTCCCCCGAAATAGGGAAGACGGTTGGGTTCTGAGCAGGAAAAATAATAAATATGCAATACACTTCACCATTTTTGGCTGCTTGCTGAACACTCATGTACACCTTTATCCTTATGCTACTATTCCAAAATAAAAAGCTCTTGCCTAAGATAACTAATATTTGTATTACCTGAAATTGTACTTACCTTGCCCCAAGACCAGAATCTCTCCTATCCCGTCCATATAAATTAATTCTCCTATCGCCAGATTTGTCACAATCCCACTCCAGCAGTGTCCAACGAAGAGCCTGTACCCACTATTCACCGTAGACCAACAGCATTATCATCACCTGGGAACTTGTTAGAAATGCAAATTCTCGAGTCATAACCCACATCTATTGAATTAGCACCTTTGGCCCCAGTGATTAGCGATCTGAATTTTAACAAACCCTCCGGTTGAGGCAAGAGCCATTGGTTTCTAGAACTTTCTGTGATGATGGAAATATGCTATATATATATATTAAAGATTTTATTTATTTATTTGAGAGAGAGAGAATGAGAGAGAGCACATGAGAGGGGGGAGGGTCAGAGGGAGAAGCAGACTCCCTGCCGAGCAGGGAACCTGATGCGGGACTCGATCCAGGGACTCCAGGATCATGACCTGAGCTGAAGGCAGTCGCTTAACCAACTGAGCCACCCAGGCGCCTGGAAATATGCTATATTTGCTAGTCACCAATTATGTGTGGCTATTGAGCAAATGCTAGTATGGTGTAGAAGTTCAATTTTAATTTAATTTAATTTTAATTTTAATAGCCACATGTAGCTAGTGATTATCGTATTGGGCAGTATAGGGCTATAATATTACCATTGCTGACACACAATACGAGGAAAAAAGGAGAGAAAAATATAAGTTGTTAAAATATATAAATGATACATGACAGGACAAGGAAGAAAACAGTGATAGGAGCTTTAGTTTTGTTTAAGAGGGGCTTTAGCCCTGTAACTAACCTGTGTAGTCTGCTTACAAGAAGGGGTTATGAGTGTAACTTGTGTATAACTCCCACATGATTTATATTGCTTTTGTTTTCAGCCAGCACCTCTATTGCTCAGAGCACTTTAGGTGGTTTGATGACCTGAAGTTTATTCTGGAGGGATCTTGATCCTTGTTATACCTACCAGTTTTGTGTAACTGGTTATCTTCCATTAATATTTCCCCCTGGACAGGGTAATAGAAGGAAGTACCTCTGGAGCTTCCTCAATCCCATCAATCCATCCTTCTTCCCTCTTGGTGAAATAGCAATACTTGGCCATATTAATAGTGTTAATTCATATCCTATCCAACACTACAATTTTATCTTTCACTGTTTTACCAATAGCATGAGCTACTGGGAAGCAGACTGTCTGTGGTGGACTCTGATGCACAGCCCCATCCCCTGATCCCCCTTCTGTTATATAGGACCTAATACTCCAACTGCTAAAAGGGCTGCTGACAGCTTCAGCTCTCGTCCCCTTTTGGGTATTGCCTCGGTTGGATAGAGCCATCTCATTGAAGTCCACACTCTCCTTTGGGGTGACATGCATCCATTGACTGATAGACTCAGGGGTGTAAAGACCTGGTCTTCTTTCCCAATTTAGGATAATTCTAAAGGACCATCCATCTTAGCTACCCACAGGGTCCACTGAATTTTCTTGAGATCACAGCACAACTTGAGTTCACCCTTCACCAAGTTCTGCTCCTGCAGCTTTTCCCTTTCACAGATGTAGAACTCTAGAGCAGTCCTTGAAAAATCT
Source organism: Mirounga leonina (assembly GCF_011800145.1). Taxonomy (NCBI): domain Eukaryota; kingdom Metazoa; phylum Chordata; class Mammalia; order Carnivora; family Phocidae; genus Mirounga; species Mirounga leonina. Next base: position 96,063,351 of record NW_023270807.1, on the reverse strand, counting down.
GTATGCTAATCTCCATCTCAGAATCTACTTCCTGAGGAAATCCACCTGCAAAATTCTTTTATTTAAATTCTGAGGAACAACTGTGCCCAGTATGAGCAGCAAATTCTTTTCTGGGCATTAAACCCAACAGCCCAGAAATCCAGAGTTGCAGGAATGGAAAGCAGACATTTTGTGAGTGGATCATTTTTTTTCTGAATGCATGTATTCTGACATGAAAGTAACTACCCTATATATTGTTTGCTGGCTCAGAGCATCTATTACATCCAATCGCTTTGCATAACAATCTCTCATGGCATTGTCTCTAAGCTGGCTGGAACCATAACTAACTTGTCAATCATCCTTTCTTTTATTTTTCTAAGGCCAGCTGCTTCTGGGTACGGGATAAAACCATTGACTCTCTTTGGGATCATGATGGAAGCAGGGCATTTCTCTCCACCAAATACATATCAAGAGAAATTCCCTTCAAATAGGAAGGTTTGAATAGACACAACTGAAATGTTGACATATTGCAATGGAGACTTTAAACTGGAGGGCAAGAAATCATGTAGGATGGGGTAAATACACTGTAAATGAGAAGAACAAGACGGTCATGCATGTAGCTGACTAAATACCAGAGTTTCATGAAATATAAAGTAGTCTGATTTATCACAAAATTGAAGGCAAATATTCATATTTAAAAATAAATATTATAAATATTGTCAATAATTAAACATGTCCATTTAAATACAAATAAATACTTGATATCCCAGTTAATTATTCTCGCATGTTTTCAAATGGGGTCTTGGACGTTAAATTTCTAGTGAGCATAATTTTAATTAATTTACATTCCCTAAGGTAAAAAAATAATTTAATTTGAAATATTAGGTAAGTCTGACTTATAATTGAGATGACTCTTTTTGCCATTTAGTCTGACAAGTGAATTTTCTGTACATGTTACATTCCATGAGATATGAGTGACCATCTGGACCTTATCCAATGTAGGAGGATCAGGGTCATTCAAAATTACTCCATCAACTGAATTTTTAAAATGTGCATTGGAATGCAAATGTCAACTTATGTCTGGCAGCTTATTAGAATAATTTGAACTATTTGAATAGCTGTGAAACTTCATTTTGAGAACTGAAAATTAGCAGTAGTTGGATAAACCAATCTCCCATACAGACAGAATTTAATTTGTCATGCTTGTTGACTTATAAACCAAAAATATCCTTAAATTTTTTTTTACATGTGAATTTCATATCCTCATATATATACACACATACATTCATAAAAGTAAGATCAGGGAAGTCTTTATTATGAAGTAAGATTTCTCCACTTGAAGAACACTGTATTAAATACCAGTGTATGGAGGTAAGAGAGAGCATCATGTATTATAAAACTGTGAGATATAGTGTGGCTGGATAATGGTATATATATTAAAATGGCAAGAAATAGGGTTAGAAATGAATGGGGTTCAGGTCACAAGAGGCATTGTATGTTGTGCCAAAATGTTTGGCTAGTATTCTACACTTCAGCACCACAACCTCAGACCTTATCTCCAAGCTGCCTCCAAAACTACATCTTCGGGGCGCCTGGGTGGCTCAGTCATTAAGTGTCTGCCTTTGGCTTGGGTCATGATCCCTGGGTTCTGGGATCGAGCCCTGCATCGGGCTCCATCCTCAGCAGGAAACCTGCTTCTCCCTCTCCCACGCCCCCTGCTTGTGTTCCTGCTCTTGCTATCTCTCTCTGTCAAATAAATAAAATCTTTAAAAAAAAAAAACAAAAACAAAAACAAAAAACAAAAAACAAAACTACATCTTCAGTCATTATTCCTCTCATTCTTCTAGGGCCAGCTGCTTCTGGGGACACTTTTAATACCTATATTTAGCTAAAATAACTAAATATTTCAAAGGGTGTAAGTAATAAGAAAGATTAAAAAATTAATTTTGTACTGAATTATAACATTCACACACTAAAGTACGTAATTCATAAAATACACATTGCAGGTTGCAAAATGATAGAAAATATATGTATTGTTCTCTGCCCCTGGTTCCTGGCACAGAGCTCTTAAAACCCCTGGAATTTTCTAAGTGATAAGAGCACTAGAAAAGCAATAGGGGCATCTTGTGTTTTAATACTTGTTCTTTGATCCTGGTTCCAGACACGAGAACTCCTGAATCCCTTGGAATTTCCTGAGTGATGGGAGTGACTTTGTTCTAATGAGGCAACTTCTAGTGGGCTATAGAGAGACCAAGCCACAGTTAGAAACTTGGAACTTTCGGCCTTACCCCCATCCTCCAGGAAGGGAAGAGGGGTTGGAGATTAAGTTCATAATCCAACACGCCTATGTGTTGAAGCTTCCATAAGAATTCGCAAAATATGAGACTTGGAGAGCTTCCTGGTTGGTGAACACATGTCCATGCTGGGCGGGCAGTGCACTCCAAGTCCACAGGGATAGATGTCCCTGTATTCAGGACACTTCCAGACTTCACTCTATGTATCTTTTCATCTGGTTGTCCATTTGTATGCTTTATCATATTCTTTATTATATAATAGATGGTAAACTTACTACCTTAATTCTGTGAGCTCTTGATGATTGAATTAAATGGCTGAATTAAAGAGAAGGTCATGTGAATCTCTGATTTGTAGTCAAGTCAAACAGAAGTTATGGGTAACCTGGGGGCCCACCACTTGTGGGTGGTGTCCAAAGTGGGGGACAGTCTTGTGACACTGAGTCTTTAACCTGTGGGGTCTGCTGCTAACACCAGCCAGTTAGCATTAGAATTGCTTGGTGTGGAAAACCTAACATGTGGGTCAGAGATGTTGTGAATAGGGTAGTAGTGTAAGAGTGAAGAAGAACACGGTGCATTTTGTTCCTATAGACAGTTTGATGAATTATCACAAACAGAACATACCATGTAACCATTACTCAGATCAAGAAATAGAACAATAGAACTTTAAAACATCTCAGGAGTCTTCCTTATGCCTCCCTAAAGGTAACCATCCACCCAATCAATTTCTAACAGCATAGGCTAATTTTGCATGTTTTAAACTTTCTATAAATGGGGTCACAATGTGTATTCTTTTCTGTCTGATTTCTTTTGCTCAGTAGTGTTGGGGGGGCAAGAAGGAGAGAGAGATTTATTAATGTTGTTGTATATGGAAGTATTTTGTCCATTTTCACTACTGAACAGTATTAATTTTGTGACTTCACACAATAATTTATTTATTCATTCTACTGTGGATAAACATCTAAGTTGCTCTCATTTTATGTGACGATGACAAGTGTTGTTATTAACATTTTTGCACACAACTTTTGTTGCATATAGGCACATATGTCTTTTTATATACACCTGAGTCAAGCTGCTAGTTCATTGTGTAAGTATGCTTAGCTTTAGTAAAATTCAGCCAAACAGTTTTCCAAAGTGATTTATATCAGTTTACATTTCTACAACAGTGTATATCAATTCTAGTTGCCCTACATTCTTGCCAACACTTGATACTATTAGATTTTTGAAATTTTAACCATTTCACGAAATGTTCTGTTCAATCCCACAGTAAGCTTCTACTTTGTGCTGGAATTTGGCCAGTCTTTCCTAAGATGCAAACATGAATTAGATTCACCATACTCCAAGACCTTCTTGCCTTTCAATTTGAAATAATTCCATAACTTAATTATTTCTTTTCCTTAAAGTCAACAATGCTATACAAAAAATTATATGTGAAAGACAGTTCCGGGGCTCTTTAAAATCCCGGAAGTTACTTTGGAATACTAGATCCATAAATAGTTGAGAAATTTACTCCAAAATTTTGGTGTAATTAACTTAATTACCCTGAGGAAAAACCTAGAGGTAGTTCACATATTGACAAGACTCTCATTAGCAATATGCTTATAAACTTCTGTAACCGTAATAAGACATTAAACTTTTCACCTAGAGCAATTAGTAAGGAATTTCACCATAAATAAAAGTAAAATTTTTAAAAATAAGATTATTGCTTGAGTGAGCATTTCAGGTTGGATGCTTATTGGAAGTTATATTGGAGTGCAATTATAAAGTAATTATAATGGGATATCTTTTAGGAGATAAAACAGAGTTCTAAATAATGACTTATTTCAAGCCATTTGTCAAAATGAATAACATACTAAATAAGAAAGGGAAAAGTGAGCAATATTTTATAAGGTAGACCTTTTATACCCAACTTTGGGAGTGAGGTGTTTTTCATTCTCAGGACTTAGTCAATATAACATCAGAAACACCAAAGAACCATCTTCTGGGGGCAAGACAGAAAGATGAGAAGAAAGAAAGCAAATTTCTAGGTAGGCAAAGAGTCATTGGAATGACTCCAGCCTACCCCACTGGCCCATGGGGTATCAGCTCAGAAGTCAGTGGATAGGACAGCAATCTTTTCTGTGTCCCAGGTCATAGGCTCTTTCTCTGTGGTGAAATTCCAGAACACCTAGTGAGGGGCACTTTTGTATCTATGATTGAGGAGAGCATAGCCAGAAGTGGAATCCTTCAGAAGTAGACTTCCCATATTGCTGAATGTGTGCATTATGTTCATTCATATAACAAGCTTTGAGGGTGCACATGCTGTGCAAGTTGATGACTACATCATGGAGAAAAGACTGACACAAGCCGGGCGCCTAATATGTCATTATTGAGCCCTGGCCACTGTCTCCCTCCCAACTTGCCCAGTCAACTCCAGGAAAGCCATTATTTCCCCAGAAATGCTGTCCTAACTGGTTATCCATAAGGTTGGAAATTCTACACATATTAATGCTCTCCTTTATGGAAAACATTTTCTGCCCATGGTACTTTCAGAGTCTCAAAATATGCCTGGAAGAGTACCTGTTTTGTCTTATAACAAAAGAGATTGGAACTGTGTGTGTGCTTAAGGGAAGGAGGAATAAGAGAAATACATTCTTTTTTTTTTTTTAAAGATTGATTTATTTATTTGGGGGGTGGGGCTTGGGGAGGGGCAGAGGGAGAGGGAGAATTTAAAGCAGACTCCCTGCTGAGCTGGAGCCCAAACCTGGGGCTTGATGTCATGACCTTGAGATCATGACCCTGAGATCATGACCTGAGCTGAAAACAAGAGTCAGAGGCTTAACCGACTGAGCCACCCAGGTGTCCTGAGAAATACATTCTTAAGGGAGGAGAAAATATCATGGAAAGGAAACATTTCGGAGATGTCTAAAGAAAAGGTTGATCTCCTTGATGATGTTGCCTGTGACTGACATCGCATAATTATCTCATGAGTGTAGATACCTTGCTGATGAAAAGTGGGGAAAAAAAAAAAAAAGAGTAGAAAAGGACAAAGTGGATTAAATCTACCCCAGGCACATGGATTCTCATTAGGCTTTAAATAGTTTCTTTAGTACCTGGGGCTCATGGGCTAGTGGTTATTTTCATGACTGCTATATGTCAATAATTCCCTTCCCCCTCCCTGGATTTTGCTTTGGTTTTGAAAAAAATCACTATTTACAAATATATGCTGTTCCCAAAGAATATGTTTCAAGTGGGTGTGAATATATAGCTACTCACATGCCAAACTTGCTCCATAAGATGTGTTGTGTAGGGTAAATTAAGAAAATGACATCTTTAATTAGATAAACCCTTGTGAAAATATTCCCTGACCTTAGAGTTTTCATTGCTAAGTTTTTGCTAGTAACGTTTTCATTGATGTGCTTATATGACTTAACCAGGTCAAATTTGATGATATTCATATCCTTAACGGTTTAGAATGATTGCTCTGTCATTGGGTCTTAAGTTATTATTAGACAATGATAGAAAATGCAGAGAAGACTTGATGTAATCATAAATTTTCCACGTCCTTCTCCTCTCTGTTGGGATATAGAACTGAAAACCATTTTCCTTGCATAATTTAATTAACCTGTCACTTTATTTTGGAGGCTTGCTAATTCATGATCCAAAAAGACTGATTAATGGAACATTATAAGGACAAAAGCTAGATGCTGTACAGAATTAAGAAGCATAAGTACAATGTCAGAGTAGAATTATTTTTGAATTAACTTCAATTATAAAATGAGTTCAAAAGATTATTTACTGCTTAAGCTGGAAAGTCTGCACTTTATTGACCTGATTTTTTTTTCATGTGACTAGAGTTTCCTATTATTTCTTACTGAAGATTTAAAAGAATATTGAAGGATAGTAATAGTACCTTTTAATAGTGCTGGTTATTAAACATATTATGCTAGTTTCTATTGATATATACAATTTCTATTCACAGAAAAACTTGCTAGGTAAAAATTATTCTTGATGATTATCAGACCATGCTTGGGGAGTGCTATTATTCTTAGTTTACAAAACTTGTTGTGATGTCAAAAGAAAAATTAGAGTGTATGAAAAATGGGAAAATAGCCACATTTGAATTTGGAAGACTCTATTCCTCAAAAATTTTTAAGTATTAAGAATCAATCAAAAGAAACATATTGTTTCCTAAACAATATATAAGATATTTTCTTCTAGAAGATCAGGAAGCTGTCTTGGAAAATATATGAACATGTATCCTTTAATGGCTGGGAGCATTTATAAATAAAGGGAGGAGACTGAATGATACCAGAACAGTTAGCTAGAAGGGAACAAAGATACCACTCTGAATGTTAGTCCTTTCCTTGTTAGGGGCTTAGAGCGGGGCTTTGTAGAGTGGAAGCCTAGCATGGGCACGGTAGGTAAGAGTGTTTTAACTGAAGGGTGGGATTTGGGTGGGGTCCTTTGGCATCTCGGGAAAGTTCCAGTTATTCTTCTGTCGTCATTATGAGTGGAGCGAGGGAGTGAGTTATAGGTAGTTGTCTACATAGTATGTGAGGGGAATTATTGGGGTAGATAGCCTCTATTTACAGGCAGAGTTCTTACCCTTAGACCTAGGTAACAGAGACCCCCACCCTCGTCTCCACCTCACCCCCACATTATAGAGGGCCCCTCTTGAACCTCTTCTGGCTGTGCCTCACCACCTGGAGTTGGAGTTCCTGGGACTAAGGCAACATGGCCACCTGGAGCCCAAGCCTCTCTCCTTCTAATCATGCGCTGGTACCTGAGGTCTCAGAATTCCCTGCCCAATGGCCCTGAGCCTGCTTCCAGGGCTCTATGAGACTCTTTCAGGGTCTGATTCCTCTGAGGATGGGCCACATCACACATGTGATCACTTTTATATTTAAGAGATAGTCAAAGGGAAGCTGTGGGCAGGCATGTAGACAGAGTCTGGCCATGCATGAATGTAGGGCACCTCTTGATATAGGACAAAGCCAAAGATGGCAAAAGAGGTGACTCAGCTAGGGATTAAGTGCTGGGGAATGCTTTCCCTCACCTTTTGTTCCAGCACAGAATTCCAAGGAGCCCAAGAATTCTAATTAAGATCCTGTCCTTCCACAGCATTATGAAAGTATATTTGTCAAAGTAGGAGAATAGAACATATTTTATTTAACAGATTGTGAGCTTGACTTATAATATTTAAACATTCAGACAACAGCAGGTGGGTTTCCATTTGTACTCTTGGTCCAGGCAGGCCCTGCTGCTGTTCGGGCCCTGCGGATGTTGGGTATACCAAATATTCTAGATAAAACTATTTAGGCTTATATTTCCTAAGATCATAGACTCTTTCATCCTTAGCACCTATCACAATGCCTGATATGTCTAGTAAGTACTCAATACATATTTATGGAACAAAGGACTAAATTGGAGTTGTTCTTGTAAGCTGAGTCATGAAAATTCACATCTCTGGAGCAGACACTCCTAGTGTGGGAGGAGGTAAGAGCCAATATTTTCTACAACAACAGAGAGTATATTACTTGTGATAAATCACTTAGCAATATTTCTGTCACTTAGTAGATCCATAGTAAATGTTACCTACCATTACTGTATATATAATTATGTATATGTAATTATACAGTCTATAAATTATGAATTCCAGAGATTTCATCAGTTGAGACTTAGTAAGTGTAGTTTGTGTAGGCACTTTAAAATATGTGATCAATTTTTTCACATCATAAAAGTTTCTACGAAATGGTTTCTTGCCACCTGAATAATTTAGCATCTACCCTAATTGGTAGGTTCCAACACTAGTCAAACTATTTACTTGATTAACTCTACAGCTATGACATCCTCAGAGTAGATATAAATTTTATTTCAAACTATCTTTTAAGTGGGAGAATTTTGTTGCCCTCAAATACTAATCTGCCTGTTCAAAATTTTCATATTTGATGTTTTTCGCAGGATTCTTGGTCCACACCCAGCCTATGATTTCAAAAACGCCCATGTAGGATTTCAGGCATGGCGCATGCTAGAGCCAGCAAAGGGTTTAAGTTACAAGAGGAAATACTATATATATTTGATAAGTGACTGAGGGAATGGATCTCATTTCTTAAGAGAATCTGTCTGAAGGATATAGCATCTAACCATAAGTTTGTCCAAGTTTATTCCTGTATGTAGTTTGCCTGAGTTTATCCTTAGTTTATCCCAGGAAGTGGCTGAGCCATAATTATTTCAGGACTCTACAAAAAACAAACAAAAGACTGAGTTCAATTCATATATATTCCACCTTTTAAAAACTTCAATACCATATTTGCCTCTTTGAACAGTGTTTCTCTAATAAAACAAGGATTACAATGGCTCTTCTAAGTTTAGTTACAGATAAACCTTTGCCTTTCCAGAAAGATTTGTATGGTAGTGGTGAGGGAGAATAGTTTATTGGAGTGTTTAACTATGTAACATGAAATGAATCTTTGTCTTTAGTAGCTGGCGTAATCCATTCAAATCCACTTCCAAAGAGGAGTGATTAGCTCGTTGTAGGAGACAAGTAAAACCTACTAATGTGTTTTTCTTATACGGGAGGCTCTCTTTCATTTTTATTTTTAATTCTCTCTCCTTTTTTTTTTTGTTTTTGACTTTAGTTTCAATTGTATATACCACTCAAAATCCTTTTGGGAATAAGCAGGATATAAATACTATACATTCGGGTGCCTGGGTGGCTCAGTTGGTTAAGCGACTGCCTTCGGCTCAGGTCATGATCCTGGAGTCCCTGGATCGAGTCCCGCATCGGGCTCCCTGCTCAGCAGGGGGTCTGCTTCTCTCTCTGACCCTACCCCCTCTCATGTGCTCTCTCTCTCAAATAAATAAATAAAATCTTAAAAAAAAAAATTAAAAAAAATAAAAATAAAAATAAAAAAATAAATACTATACATTCTATAGTATAAACTCACAGGAATCAGGGTTGCACATTTTCAGTACCTGTCTCAATGCCTGCATCCAGTATACTTGTAATATAGATGTAGACAATAAATGAATGAGAGTAGGCAGAACCTTTGAATATTTCAGAGAGATCCAAAATTCTAATAACAGGTTTCAAAATTCACATGAAGCTGTAATTTTTCAGGACAAAATTTTATCCCGGGCAAGAGACACCAAATTTTAGTCTCCTAAACTCATGCCATCTAATAGCATTACTGACAAATCAACCCAGTGAGTGGCAGAGCCTATTGCTTGGGTACAAGCAAGGGGATTGCCAATTTTCTGAAAAATAATTTGTTCTATACCCCTCTCTTTTACCAAAGAGACATACAGATACTTAAGAGAACTCAGTTTTGGTTTATCCCAATAACAATTTAAGCTATGTGGGGAAAAAGCACATTTGTCTTCATCTTTCCAGATGTTGTTCCCCAGAATTTCTAGAAAAACACCCATTCTCTCCATATATGTTTGCCTGCTGTTCACACAGATGAGCTGCATGTTGCCTCACTGCATGTGAGTTTGGCATCAGTAGACTTGGAAGAGCTGATCGTGGGCAATTGTACCATGATCGACAAGGGCAATAAACCAACGTGTTGTCCACTAGTTATTGTAGTACCATGAGGCTATAATGATATACCAATGGTCCTTCCAGAATTATGAATGTATGTGTCCAGAAGAAGAAATTGTAGCAATATATATAGTGTACACACACACACAATGCTGTATTTATAGCTATATATATGTATATATGTATGCATGATGTATATGTATATATGTATAATACTGTATATGTATGTTTAATACTGTATTTATAGCTTTCACATTATCTCATTTGATCCTCACAATATCTCTGTGAGTTAGAGAAAATTATTATTAGTGTACTCATTTCAGAGTTGAGAAAACTGATGCTCAGAAAGACAGAAACACTGCTTCAATCTGACATTGCTCACACTGTCACTAAGACAGAAATGTGGCTCTGGGCCACGCTGTGTCTCTGGCTCTGTCCTCCAGGACACAATTAAAATAAAAATTAGCCATGGGAAGGAAGGAGAGAGTGGGGCTTAGTTTGCTAGAAAGGGATGTTTTTCTGAAGATTCTCAAAGGATAAAAAAGGAAAGCCAATTTAAAATCCTTGGGAATAAATAGTAATAAATAAATAAAATCCTTAGTATAAATAGTAGGCAAGGCTTTCCACAATCACATCGTGTTGGAATTTGAAAACTTACTTCAAAATGGATTCAATACATGTACTATATTGAGCCAGGATTGCCAGAGATTAAATGAGTATTTTCATCTTCAAAAAGTGACTCCATTTCAATTTAAGTAAAATTATTATTTTCTTTCTCAAAAATGTGATGTTCTCATTTTAAGTAACAAATGGCTAATCTAAGTGTATTTACTACATGTCAGGTACTCTTCTAAGTAGTGTTATGTATTTTAACTCATTGAATCTTCGTAGTAGCCCTAGGAGTTTATTCCAATAACTATGCCCATTTTACAGATGAAGAAATTGAGACATAAATTGGTTAATAAATTTTCCGAGGTCACACAGCTTATAACTAGCAGAGATAGCGTTTGAATCTGTACCACAACTTTTACTTTTAACACTAGGTTCTAGTGTCTTAAATAAACAGCAGACCTGCATTTCTCTGGTAGAACATCATAAGCAATAACATTTCTTAGTGAAGAGCTTTCTCTCACAAAAATTACTGCCAAGTATAAAATACAACATTTTATTGTGCATGCTTCCTACTCCACAATAAGAAATGTAATAGTTGTAGTCATTGTGATTTCAGGATCAAATAAAATAGAGCAACACCAGAGATCTATTCTCACTTGGATTTCTGGGCACTCCAGATGCTAGTGCTTGTTGTGTTTTCATGTATTTTTTAATGGAAATCTTTAGGAGGAGAAAAACAATGATGAGACCCTAGTGACCACCTGGGGATCAGGTGGTGTGTGCCACGGTTTGCTAAATCCTTTGAAAATAGAAATTAAATTACTTACATAGAAACTCACCACTCTCATCTTGAGACTGTCCCTCAGAATTGTTCCTTGGGAAAACACATACAGAATCAGTATGATCTTAATTGTAAAAATAAAAGGTGTAAAAAGAAATATACCAATATAAAATAGTAGTTACCTCTATATGGTAGACCGATAATAGATTTTTTAATATTTATGTTGCTTAAAAATTTCCTAGAGTAAATGTATGTTGCTTTAAAAATGATATGGAAAGTAATGTATATTGCTTTAAAATTATAGAAAATACATAGGAAAATTAATTATTAAGATAATTGCTAAAAATTAGATCATAAATGTTCTTATCATAAAAAAGAAATGGCAATTATGTGATGCGATGCTGGTATTAGCTAATGCTATGGTGGTAATCATTTTGCAATATGTAATTATATCAAATCAACATGTCGTATACTTTAAACTTACACATGATGTGTGTCAATTATATCTCAATGATGCTGGAAAAAAGTAAACAAATAAAAATTAATCATTTTGCTTGTCACAAAGTGAACAGTCTTAAAACAGGTTTACCTTAAATTACAATGTTATGATTTGAATTTGATTACTAATCAAGGACTTATACACAAAAAATTGACTATTATAAACTTCTATAACAGGGATCAGCAAACGTTTTCTGCAAAGGGCCAGATAAGAAATATGTTAGGTGTTGCAAGCCAAAAGATCTCCATCACAATTACTCAATTCAGACATTGTAGCGTGAAAGTAGCCATTGTCTATATGAAAGCCAATGAGCACGTCTGTGTTCCCATAAAGCTTTATTTACAAAACAGTTAGTAGGCTAGATTTGGCCTGCAGATTTTAGTTTGTTGGTGGCCTGTACAAAATATTATGTTCCAAGTTATAGAGTTAAGGAATATTAAAGGTAAAAGAAAGTAAAAGATTATCTAAGCCAAACTCCCTCAATTTATAGATGTTTCCTGAAGAGACAGAAGCAATATTGGAGAGTGGTAATAAATAAGAACCTAAGTTTCAAGGAGACCATGGTTTGAGTTCCAAATTACTGAACCTCTCTAAGCTTTAATTTCCTCATTGGTAAAGGGGAGATATTAATAACTCTTCATAGAGTTATTGTATATTAGGTAAAAATTTAAGTTAATAGCTTAGTTCAAAATCTGGTATATAGAAAGTACTCCTTAATTGTTATCTAGTATTAATATCTGTGGTCACATGCTGATGGTGGCCAAGTCAAGCTTCTACTTTAGTGTTGCTGGAGCCTCCAGACAGCGCTTTAGTGGTAACTACTAATTTCAGCATTGGGAAAAGTTGTGAACAAGACAGAAGAGGTCCCTGCTCTCACTGCTCTGACTTCATACCAAGTAGGAGGGTGATAAAATATAACCATATAAATCAATGAATAAATAATTTCAGATAGTAAAAAGTGCTCTGAATAAAATGAAATAATGCAATGAAATATATAGTTACTGGGTAGGGTACAGATGGAGTGGGGCTTACTCTAGATTTGTGCTGACCAATAAGGTAGCCACTGGCTATATGCTAGCTATTAGAATATAAAGTGATTAAAGTTAAATGTGAAAAAGATCAGTTCTTCAGTTGTCCCACATACTTCAAGATTTCAAGTGCTATGGTCACACATAGCTAGTGCTATTATATTGGATAGCACAGAACACTTCTATTATAACAGGAAGTTCTGCTAGTTCCAGATGGAGATATGGTTGATAGAAAGATAAGAAGGAAGGGAGGACAGCAGAAAGTAAAAGACAAGGAAGGAAGCAAGGAAGGAAGGAAGGAAGGAAGGAAGGAAGGAAACGGGCAGATAGAGACATGGAAGTGATAGAGATAGAGACAAAGATAAGGATAGGTATACATTGCCTCTCTGAGGAGGTGATATTTGATCTGAATAATGAAAAGACACTAACATGAAAATCTCAAGGCAGAGTGTTCCAGGGAGAAGGAAAAACAAGTACGAAGGCCAGCATTGGAATAGGCTTAGTGTGCTGGAAGGATAGCCATAGTGAGGGAGAGGAAGAGTTGGGGAGATAGGGAGCAGGTCATGTAAGTTCTTACACAGGGTTTGGGGTCACTGGGGATATTGTAAGTAAGGGAGATACTGAAGAGATTTACATATTTAGAGATCAGCTTGATACCTATGTGCAGAATGAACTGTTAGGTGGCACAATGGAAGTATGGGATCTTACTTATAGGAGAACACGGTAGGTGGGAGATAATGATGGCTCGGGATGGAGGTGGAAACGATGAGAAAACATTTAGATTATATTTTGAAGGTATGGTTGACTAGATATACTGTTGAACTGGATGAGTAGAGGGAGAAAATTGGAATATGAAGGATTATTTATGGTCCATTTTTTGAAAATGGAAGTGATAATTATGAATAGAAGTTAGAACAGAGTTGGGGCAGAAAATCAGGAGTCCTCCCCTAGAGCAGTAAGTTAATTGCTTATTAGACATCTGTATTAGTTTCCTGTGGCTGCAGTTAACAAAGTACCATAAACATGGTGGCTTAAAAAACAGAAATTTATTCTCATAGTTCTGGAGGCTAAAAATCCAAAATCCATTTCAGTGGCTGAATTCCAGGTGTCAGCAAGCCCACATGTGCTTCGGAGGATTGAATCCATTTTTTGCCACTCCCAGCTTCTAATGGCTATTGGCATTATGTGCATGGCTCCATGATCACATTGTCTTCTCTTCTTCTGTGTGTCTTCTCTTCTGCCTATGTGTAATTTGTTCCTGTCTCCTTCTTATAAGGACACATATAACTGCATTTAAGTTCCACCCAGATAATTCAGGGTAATTTTCCCATCTCAAGATACTTAGCTTAGTGACATCAGCAAAGACTTTTTTTTCTTTCCAAATAAGGTCACAATCACAGGTTCCAGGGATTAGGATGTGGATATCTTTGGGGGTGGGGGACATTTTTCAGCCTACCATAACATCTGAGAAGAATATTGAGCTGAATACATGCACCTAAACCTGAAAAGGTTTTAGGAACTAAAGATGTGACTTGAGGAGTTGTCAGTACGTAGATGCTTGTGAAGCTACGGACAGGTGTGATCATTTAGGATGGAAGAGGACAGCTGAGGATGGGCCCCTGGGAGATTCCTGAACTTGGAAGTCTGATAGAGGAGGAGGTTCCTGAAAAAAGAAAGGGATAGGGAGAGAAACAGGAAGATGTGGTGCCTCCGAATCTAAAGTAGAAAAATATTTTAAGGGATAAGTCACCCAATGCATCAAATGCAGAGAAGAGGTCAGTTAAGATGGGATAGAGAATCAACCATTACTTTTGGTAAAGAGGAGTTAGTGAGTGAGGAACATAAAATTCCAAGTAAAATTGGTGAAGAGGAAATGGGAGTTCTATTTCTGGCAGTATGGTGTTCTCAATAATCTGACAACCTCACAGCTTAAAAAAAGAACTTGAAATGTTTGATAAAATATAGCAAACATCCTCTCAACTATATGGCAGAACTCACAAAGAAAAAAAAAATAGTAGAAATCCTCAGAACTCCAAAGCAAAGAGGGAGCTGAAAACAGAGGGTGAGCCATTGTAGAAGTTCTGCTGGTTTGGAAGTATTTGTCCATCTGAAATGCAGTCTTGAATGGCTACAAGGTTTTGGTATTGAGACACATACCTAAACCTGCCCTGAAACGTGATTTATGACAATATTTACTTTCCAGAAAGAAAGATGACAACAAAATTTGTCAAACTTGGCCAGGATCTGGATTAAAAAAAATCTCCTGGACAATTTTAACCACAGTCCTATTCACGAGGGTTGGGTTTTGAATTTATAATATTGTCCAGGGCAGTAAATGCCAAGCCAAGAAATTAATAAAAGTGGTCCTAGTTCACAACAACCCAGGATGGTGAAACAGGACTAAGAAAATCTCCTCTGGACAATAGTGGTGTGCCCTCAACCCAGACAGCATAGAATTTCTAACCCTAAATGCAAGACTATAAACACAAGAGGAAACAAGCCACCATCGCTGAGCTGCAGAGGGAAAATCAAGAATAGAGTTGGGCTCCTAAGACTTTCAGATAATGAAAGTTGATTTCATATTTTATTTTCTTTAATGATTTAGCTTTAAAGAAATAGTATTAAAAGGTATAAAGAAATAAAATGCTGAATTGAATACATGAGAAACCCAATGCTAACCAAAAAAAAAAAACAGATTTGAACAAAGCACCCAACAGAAATTTAGAAATTAAATATATAACAATTGAAGTTTAAAACTCTGTGGATGGTGAAAGAACTTGTTAAACCCAACGGAAAAAAATAAGTAGATTGGAAAACAGAGCTGAAAAAATCACTGCTAAGGAAACAGACACAAGAGGATGGAAACTCTGAAAGAGAGGTAGGAGATGTAGAAGATGGAATGATGTATCAGTTAGTTACTGCTGCATAACAAACTATCTGAAAACAGTGGCTTTTTTTCTCATTCTTTGAGTTGTTGGGCAGTTCTGTTGCTAGTCCCACCTGGACTCATACTCACGTACCTGGGAATATCTCAAGTGTTGATTAGGCTCAGCGGGGAAAACTGGGATAGCTGGGCCTTTCTCCTCAAAAAATATTCATCCCCAAGAAGGCTAGATCACCTTCTTCACATGGTAGTGCAGTGTTCCAAGGGACCAAGCTCTCATACGCAAGTGCATTATCAAGCCTTCTTGTGTCACATTTGCTAATATCTCAACAGGCAAAGGCCATCACATGGACAAGCTCAGAGTCAATGTGGGAGGGAATAATCTTGGAATACAGAGAAGCATTACAGTAGCATTTATTACAAATGAGAAAGCCTAACATGTATCTCAATGGAATTCCAGAAAGAATGGAAAGGATTAACAATTAAGAGAAATGGGGAAGGGCAATATTCTAAGAGTTAGTGACTAAGACCTTTCCAGAATTGGTTTTATATAGATATTTTTTTATCTCTCTCTCTCTCTCTTCTGACTTGGAATATTCAACTAATCCAAAGTAAGCTCCATCTTAACCCAGGGTATAAAATACCAGAGAGCCAAAGTGAGTATCTTAAAAGTAGCTACAGAAAAAAGATTATCCACAAAGAAATAACAATTAGGTTAATAGTTAACTTCTCAACTTTAATGACCATGCCAGAAAGTAAGATAGTATTTTTATTTTATTTTATTATTTTATTTTTTTAAGATTTTATTTATTTGTTTGAGTGAGAGAGAACAAAGGGAGAAGCAGACTCCTTGCTGAGCAGGGAGTCTGATGTGGGATGTGGGGCTTAATCCCAGGACCTGAGCCAAAGGCAGACGCTTAACCAACTGAACCACCCAGGTGCCCCACCCCTAAGATAGTATTTTTAAAAGCTGAGACAAAAATAGCAGTCAACATAGAAACCTATATACCCAATAGATCATTTTTCAGAAATGAATTCTAAAATAGAGATTTTCAGAAAATTGAAAACTGGCAGAGTTTACACATAAGGGACTATCAATAAAGGAAAATTTAAAGAATATATTTCAGGAAAAAGGAAATGACTCCAGAAAGAAGTCTGAGATGCAGAAATCCATGACGAGAAAAGAAACAGAGAAATGCAGGCGCATCTAAGCTGACATTGGCTGCATAAACAACAAAAATAATGTCTAAGCTGGAAGGTACAAATAGTGAATCTAAAATACTAGGAAATTTAACAGTAAGTTGAGACATGCAATGTTAAAGAATATGGATGTTCTTATATTGGTCAGAAGAAGAACAAAAATGTTGATGTATTTTAGGATTTTTTAGGTCTGAGTATTAATAATTTAGAAATAACTACTAGTAAAATAGAAATAGAATCCAAAAAGTGTAGGTAATATTTCAAATTAAAAAGGCAAAGATTGAAAGAAAGCAGGAGAAGAAAAGGCAAGGTAAATACGAAACACAAAATGCATCTGTACCAGTAATTTAAAGAAATATAAATGGTGTAAAGTCCCATTTCAATATAGTGATAAAGGGAAAAGAAGGCAGGAAGGGAGGAAGGAAGGGAAACAAGAAAGAAGGCAGGCAGTCTGTACCTTTATGTTTTCTAGCATAGGCCCTTCTAAATATAAGAATGCAGAAAGGTTAAAAATAAAGCTATAAAAGGTACAGGACAGAAAATATTAACAAAAATAAAGATGGCATAGCAATATCAATAGCAGATTGAATAGCCTTGTTTTTAAAGGTCTTTATCCTTTACCCTAGAGGGAAGTTTCAGAATAAGTGACACAATTCATAAAGAAAACAAAAGAAAATTCCAAGTTGGGGACATGTGGAGGTGCTGGGACAGTGGCCTTCAGAGAAGACAGAGAAGCCACGCACCCCTTCCCACAAATATCCCCCCATGTATCTCCATCTGGCTGGTCATCCACTTTAAGCTTTGCCATCACTCACTCATGGGAAGAAAAAATTTGAAGTTCCATAGCGTCATATACAAGGAAGTCCCTTCTTAAACCCTCCAACCTTTCAGCTTTTTATTTAGGGTGAAGATTATATACCTAGAGATGAAAATGCAGATACAGGAAGTGACCTTAGCAAAATGGCAACATGGAAATTTCTAGCACCCATCCCCTCCCAGAAACATAAATTTGAGCAGCAATGAAAATACCTTCATGAGAGTTAGATTCCAGGTGAGGAATGACAGCACCTAAGTGAAGCACAGAAATAGAAAAGATGTAGTGGGCAGCATAGAGAAAATAGATTCATATTATCTTCCTACCCTCTCCCCCACGCCTGGGCAGCACAGCAGAGAGGCTCTCTCCCTGTGGAGGAAGAGAGGAAAGTGAGGACCCAACTTTACCACAAGCCCCAGTGCTGGCTTATTCCAGCACTAGGCCAAGGCCTGCAGGAGGCTT
Source organism: Mirounga leonina (assembly GCF_011800145.1). NCBI lineage: Eukaryota > Metazoa > Chordata > Mammalia > Carnivora > Phocidae > Mirounga > Mirounga leonina. The sequence goes on along the minus strand of NW_023270807.1, from coordinate 96,045,276 downwards.
CCGTAGCATCAGGTTCCCAAAGGGCTCCCATGAGCCCAGGGCTCTGGCCCACCTCAGTACTGACAGGCTCCCATGGCCCCAGATAACTACTGGGACATTAGGCAGCTCCTGTGGCCCCAGGCTCCCAGCAGTCTCCCATAAATGCTTTGATATATCCCATGCTTTTGGCATATCCCAGTGCTATCTGATTCCAGAGGTCCTGGGTAAGGTATCTGTGACCCCAGGATCCCAGTCAGCCCCCATGAACTCAGCCTCCAGGTAGGACCCCATAACCCAGGCTCCCAGCCATGCTCAGCACCAGGCTGACTACTGTGGACTTGGGCTTTTGACTCCCTCTAGCACCAGGCAGACTCCTGCAGCCCCAGGCCCCCAGCCCACTTTAGTGCCAGTCCAAACCCTATGGACCTAGGCTCTAGACTAGCTCTTAAGGACCCAGGCTCCTGACCTGCCCCAGTGCTAGATCAGCCGCTGCAGACCTAATTTAAGGTCAGCCTCCAAAACCCCAGGTTACAGGTCAACTCCTATAGCCCAAGCTCCAGTCTAACTTTAGCACCAGGTAGGCCTCCACAGTCCAAGTCTCTAGGCTGTCTCCTGCAAAACGAGGCTCCCAACCAGTCACAACATTGGACTGGCTCTTATGGACTCAGATGCTGGGCACATCCCAGTGGTCCTTGGCACCTGTGTGGCCCCAGTGGACCCAGGCTCTATGCGGATCCTTATGTACCCAAGCACCAAGTTTGCCCATCTGCTGACCCAGGAACCAGACTAGTCTGTTATAGGACTGCAGCAGCAAGCCTGCCAGCAGACACCATCAGATGGTCTACCCAGAATCTCCAGACAGGCTGACTGGTACAGAAGATTTGAATAGACATTTTTCCAGAGAAGACATGCAAATTGCCAACAGATGCATGAAAAGATGCTCAACATCGCTAATCATCAGGGAAATACAAACCAAAAACACAATTGAGATATTACCTCACACTGGTTAGAATGGCCATCATCAAAAAGATAAGAGACAAGTGTTGGTGAGGAGATAGAGAAAAGAAAATCCTTGTGCATTGTTGGTTAGACTGTAAATTATGGAAAATGGCATGGAGGTTCCTCAAAAATTAAGAATAAAGATACCACATGATCCAGCAATCCCACCTCTGCATATATTCATAGGAAATGAAGCCACTGTTTCAAAGAGATATCTGCACTTCCATGATCACTGCAGCATTATTCACAATGGAATCAACCTTAGTGTCCATCAACAAATGAATGGATAAAGAAGGTGTGGTATATATATATATATATATATAAATACACACACACATACATATATATGTATATATATACACACACACACACAATGGAGTATTATTCAACCATAAAAAAGAAGGAAATCCTGCCATTTGTAATAATATGGATAGACCATGAGGGCATTATGCTAAGTGAAATAAGTCAAGACAGAGAAAGGCAAATACTATATGTTTTGACCTATATATGGAATCTAAAAAAGCCAAACTTGCAAAAATAGAGAGTAGAATGGCACTTACTAGGGGCTAGGGAATGCAGGAAATGGGGAGATGTTGATCAAACTTGATGGTCAAAGATGTTGGTACTGGGCGCCTGGGAGGCTCAGTTGTTAAGCATCTGCCTTCGGCTCAGGTCATGATCCCAGCGTCCTGGGATGGAGTCCTGCATCCGGCTCCCTGCTCAGCGGGGAGCCTGCTTCTCCCTTTCCCTCTGCCCCTCCCCCTGCTTGTGTGCTCTCTCTCAAATAAATAAATAAAATTAAAAAATAAAGAATTACAAGAAGAAATTAACAAAGTATAATTAAGGAAAATTTTATACTATTCTCTGTAATGAGTGGCTAAAGCAGAAGAAAAGTCAGTAATTCTGTGTGAGATTTAATAAGCTTGCTCTATGGATATAGAGAACACTGCATCTCAGGTTACAGATGGAAATCACACCAGTTCGGGTAATATATTCAAGAGTATATAGACTGGGATGATGGAAAGTCATCTGGGAATCTTGAGCATCTAACAGTTACTGCGAGGGATGGTGGGAAGAGCCTTAGAGATGTCTACAAAAAGGGAGGCCACGGTTGAAGTTAAACACCAGGGTATTTGGAGACAGAAGACAAGTTTTGTCAGCTCAGAATTCAAATTTCTCTCCCTTCCTTGGCTGCCTGTCTTCATTCCTCTGCATGCACCTCCACTCAGATCAATCCCTCTCCTCTGTGTCCTCTGATTCAACTATTGCTGGGATATCCTTTTTGCTTCCTCATGACACTGTGATGGTCTTTCAGAGCTTGGCTTTTCTTTTGAATTCCTGACAGTAGCTCACAAAGTGCTGGATGCACAGTGGATATTCAATAAATATTTGATTGATTGAGGTATAAATTTTGTCTCAGTTATAATCAGCACTCAGACACTTGAGATATGGGTATAAATTGGAAAGCAAAGGACCTGAGCTTTTATTAGAAACTTCTTCATGTTTGAAAGGAAATCTTGGCTTGTAAACGTTTTGCCGTTACTCTTGTTTCCTCCCCAGCTCATCGCAATCTAAGATTTATAAAAACATAAGTAGTTGCCGTGGAGACAATTGCTGGGCACTAGAGGAGCTATTTGGGAATAAAAACAAGAACTGCTATAATATTCAGCAGCAAGGTTTTACATTAATCTTTTTGCTTTCAATAGTAAAACTGAAAATAAAATACTGAAAAAAATATTGAGTGCTGGGAACTGGCTCTCTTTGCTACAAAGCTGATCATCATCTGGGACAGAGCAATAGATACTCCCCTTTGTGAAGATATTGGCATAATCCCGCACTGGTTGGAAAAGAGCCAATGCTCTTTGCCATCCACTGAGTACTACCCCATGGCCTCACCTACCCTGTCCCTGTCCCAGTGTCCTCTGCAACTCCTCATGATCCAGCAACTCAACTTGACACCCGGTCAAGCGGGAGCTCAGCACCACGGCTGTCGCTCGCACCCTGGATATCAATCATGGTGAATCTACTGGCTATAAAATATACTAAATATCATTTCTTACTACATTTATCAGAGTTATAAACTGGTGTCCTACAGACATGATTTGTGTGGCCCTCCCAGGGTTTTACATTCTTCTAAAATTATTAAGTAGCATTTAAAGCTCTAGGGGCTTCATGGAAAAATTCACATTTTTAGCTCCTCTTGAAGAATTGGAGGTACCGGTAACATCGGGCTTTTACTCCAAAACAAAAACAAAAACAAAAACCCAACAACAACAACCAAACAAATCAGTGGAGTGGAGCAGTGATTGTCCCCTGGAAACTCTGCATACACTCCCTATCGGTAGGTGATGTTCATCCAATGGACTACACCTTTTTCTGTTACTAGGGTGCCCCGTGGACGTTTAAGTTTCCCGCCCTGTTCTACAATAACCCCAAACCAAATTGCAAGGAGCTGTGCTTGATTCTAGACTCGGGGGTCATTTGATGCGATGCCAGCTCAGTTCAGTGCACTCCTGCTTTGTCTCCAGCTCTGCCTTTGCTTCTAGTAATTATAACCTAGCATCTCAACTCCCTTCAATTCTAATTCAAGATGGCATGTCCAAACTTTGCAGACAAGACAACCTTGTCTATGGTGCCTGTATTCCTAAATGTTCACAGAAAAATATCTAGAATTAGGGAGAATCATGTACATTAGTCTTGGTATTCACCACCAAGAAGAGATAGGAATGAGATTTTGTGACCTCTGCCATATATCTTTGCTCAGTAAATGAGAAATTAAATCTTCTCCAGGAAAACTGGTGCTAGCAATTATGCCGCTATTTCTGGAAAGGAAGGGCCCAGCAGGGACAGGCCCGAGATTTCTACCTGCTCACCTGCTATTTCTTCCCTTAACTGTGACTACCACCTGCCAATGTGTGAATTCACAGCTACACCTAACAATAAACAAGAGAGAATGTTCTGGCACCACATTTAATCAGAATCCTTGCCTCAGTTTTCTGTTGCTGTGTAACATACCATCCAAAACTCAGTTGCTTTAAGTAAGTGCTGTTGATTTGCTCATGCTTCTGTGGTTTAGCAACTTGGGCTGGGCTGGCCAGGATCATTCATGCCATTGCACTCACCCAGCAGCTTGACTATGGTCTAAGATGGCCCCTTGCACATCTCTGACAATTAGTGGGGAGTGCAGGAGGGGCACTGGGTTCTCTGCCACATGCCTGGGCCAGGCCTCTTGACATGGTGAGCTCAGAGCAACATTCGGGGAGGGTGAGAACAGAAGCTTTGGAATGCTTACTATGTCACTTCTGCTACATTCTACCGACCAAAGCCAATCACAAGGCCACCCAGACTCAAAGGGTGGAAAAGTAGACTCTGGCTCTTGATGGCAGGAGCTGCAAAGTTATGGGCATGCATTCAGGAGTGAGAAGAGATATGACTACCTTGTGTGCAAACACTCTACCACATTCCACATTTTAACAGAAGAGAAGAATGATAGCAGAAAAACCTTGACAATGCATTAGAATCACATAATACACATTGGAAGTCTTGAGTGAGATGGAGAATGTAAAGATAGGGAGACTGGGGAGGAGTTCTGGTTTGGAATTCATCAGGAAAGTCACGAGAGTGGAAAGGGAGCAAGAAGGGAGAAGTGGGGACAGAGAATGGAGGAAGGAGGGTGAAAGTGGGAGGGTCTGAGAAGGAGAAGCCCCATCAAGGACCTGCTTCCTGAAAGAGCCATCCACCGGCTGCCACAGCTCAGCCCTACCTCACTCCCTTCCTTGTTCAGCTCAAAGCCTGGGCTGTGTTTTCTGATCCATCCATCCCTGCCACTCTTATTCTGAGTGTAGGATCGCCCCATCTCAGATCTGATTACTATGATATTTTCCAAACAACTCCCCCAGGATTTCCTCTTCTGGTGCATCCTGCTCATCACAGCTGCTTGGCTTAATTATTTTAAAAAATATTTTTATTTCTTTCTGCATAAGTAACGTATGCTCATGTTATAAAATTCAAAAACTACAAAAGCTGCACAGACAGAAATCAGACACTTGGAGGTTAAAGGACTTGTCTCCTAACAAGTGGCAGAACCTGGACTTGACAGAAGCTGACTGTCAGCCCATGCTCTTCCCTGTGGCACTGGTGAGCTCTCACACCCGGGCTCCTTGTCTGCCCTGTGCACAGAAAAGTTAGAAATTACATTTTCTCCCAACTATTGTAACTAGTAAATTGATCTTGATTAGCAAGGGAGAAGCATAGACCTGTACTTCTTGTCTAAAAAAATAAAGTCCTTAGAAACAGTCAGCTTTAGTCTCTGTCGCAGAAATAAGAAGTTATGGGAATCAGATACCAAACGCTACTCATTCTAAGACACAGAGTCATACTTGTACACCTTGTCATGCCAATAAAGACACTGAAATTGAAAGCAGTATTGAAAATTGGATGTGACCTGCATCTATCAGCATCCTGGGAGTCAGTATGGAAGGTGGAAGGGGAGACGAGGCTTTGGGAGGTGAGTGATTGGCACCCAGGGAGGAAGGAAGGTCACCTATGGCTTCTGTCCCCATGTCTAGCCTCCTTACTTGAAACGTTGCCTTGGATGAGAGAACTCTTCCATTTGTGTTTCATCAACCCAATTGAGAAAAGAGACATAGGAAGAAGCATGACAGTTTTGTTTCAAAATCTCAAACCCACAGTCTTCGGGTAATGCATCTTGCTATATTTATGCTACAGACAGTACAGTGGGGTGTGCACACTTGTGTCTGATCATGCAGCATGTGATTTGCCCATAGAACATTTGCCGGCATGTGCATTTGCCCATAGAACATTTACCTGCAGCACCTTCCACGGGGTACACCTATAAAGGCGTGCCCTGCAGTTGTGGCAATACGAGAAACAGGAAGGTCATCCTGCCTGCTGGGCTGTTCCTGGGCCCACCCCATAGTGGGGCAGATTTATCTAACCCTGGACTTTTCAGTTGTTCTTTACTCTGCTCAACTTCTGGTAACTCCTTTCCATTTATCACACAATGCCATCTTGCCGAAAATGTTGTGTGTATATTTCGGGCCATTTGTAGCTATTCTGTAGTGAGAGATATTTGTACCCAAAAGCATAGGTTTTCCCCACTTTTTGGAAAAGTGATTGGGGCAATTTCTGATGCTGGATTTGAATCAGCCACTTAAGCTACCCAGACTAGTGGGAGGTAGATGGATCTTCCTGCTGCTTGATGAAGAGAACTTCCTCTAGCCATTATGACCAATATAACATTAATTCTCAAAGCTGAAGTTTGAGTCCATTGCTTCTTGTCAGAAGAAAATCTTCTTTTATCTTCTCCCTTCCCTTAAATTCCATAGAGACCACTAGGGAAGCAAGTCCTCCAAGGACACTTTGGTGAAGTTAATGGGTCAAGAGGAGAAAAGTGGGGATGCTTTTTCCCCATACGTTACACAAAGTCCTTGTGATTCGACCACAAAATTACTTGCCTGAACACTGAAGTTCTTCCCCATTAAAGTGGGTAAAGGGAAGGACATAAAAATCAATGAGATTGCGTTTTACCGTAAGAGGCTGTCTCAAGTCTCAGAAATACCAGACCATGCATCTTCATAAATCATTCTTCCACTGCATATGATCTAATTTTCCAGAAAAGATGTTTGCAGAAGACTTGTAAAGTGTAATTGGAATTTTTAGGTATAAAATGTAGTACAAATGATCTGTTTTATATATTCTGTCTGAAAAGTAAAAATTTACACTGCTTTCTTCACTCTGTGTGTGTGTGTGTGTGTGAGAGAGAGAGAGAGAGAGAGAGAGAGAGAGAGAGAGAGAGAGAGGTAAGAAGGAGGGTGAAGAGCTAAGTTTCCTGTTTCCATTCCAGAGACAGAAATATACCTTTTGTGTCTTTAGCAACTATAGTGTGACTGGGGAAAGCAAAATCATGACCCCCCCAGGGTCCCTGCTCCAGTAATAGGACCACCTGAGGCCAAGGCAGGTTGGTCCTAGAACCAGGTTCTTCAAAATGAGGGACTAATCTCAAACTCTAGATAATTAAATATAAATTACACATTTCTGTATTCTATGTTGCAACATTACAGTGGCCTTTGCCTTACGACACACTTTTAGTTTATAGTGACTTGACAGTAAGCAAACTTCTCAAACAAAATATCATTTGAATGAGAAAAGATAGGGGTGAGAAAGGCCCCAGGCCCAATTCCTGACTCCCCCATTCCTCCTTGGCAAATCGGCATCTGAAGCAGGTGACAGAGATGAACACCATCTTGGTGAGTCATTCCCTGGGTGCAGCACCAGAGAGTAGACCCATTTATAATCAAATTACTGAAGTCACTGGGGGATCAGGTGTAGTCTCTCACAGACTAACTAGGCAGTAATGATGAGAGACCAATAATAACCCCTTTTCTCTTCATTCGTTCTAGTGAGACCTCTGTGATTGCTTTAAAGAAAATCTTGGTGTCTGTCACAAAAGAGACAGGAGTACTTGGGGCTTGCTCTGACCAGGTCATTAATCAGTATCAGTACCTGCCACGCAAACCCATCCGGTAATTCTCCTGATTTGCCAAAAATATATATATTATTTTCTCTGACATCTTCAACTCATGTATCAGGTCTGAAAACATTAAAGTCCTCAGACAAGCGGAAAAACGAAGTGCCCACTGAAACTCTGGAGAAACACCCTGTTTGTCTCTATTACCTCGGCAAAATCGCCCCCACCTCTCCTCTACTCACAGCTCCTTTCTGGAACAATAGTCTGGAATCATTGTCAAAAGTCAAGGCCCACTTGACAGGAGGGATGTTGTTTAAAGATTTATTCTGGAATCCAGATTCCAAGTATACATTTAAAACAAGGCTTGTTATTTACCAGCACGCTTTCCAAAGGAGGCTTCTGTTTTTCTATAGGAATGACAAACTAGACACATGCCTGACTCATTTCCCTGGCTGTGGTTGATTATGGGGAAAGTTGGTTGCTTGACCAAATCTGCAATGCTGTGAAATCAGTCAAGAGATGTTTATGGTTTATCTACTATAATTAAGGTAGTGGAAAGTCTGCATGGGTTTCAAAGCTTCACTTCGATTCTAAGTAAAACAGAGAATTTGAAAATGAAAGTATCCCGAAAAATCCGGGTGCTGTGATCTTTGCAGGTCCACACTGTATGCCAGGAAATGCTATTAAAACCTGTCATCATAAGTAAAGGAGTGAAGAAAAAAAATTAGTGCGAAATGTATGCAACACCATTGCTATTCAAATAAGTGTTTGCTTTTTTTAAGGCAAATGTTATGAAATACATGTTGAGAGTCAGTGCTGGGTACTAACCCCAACGTGGCCATCAATGCACCAACCGACTTGGGCAAATTCCCCTCCATCTGTGAGTTTTAGTTTCTTCATCTGTAAAGCCAGGCAGCTGGAACAGGATGATCCTTTACATCTATTGCGGTATGAAAATTCTATGATTTTGTGATTTGACCTGAGTCACTCTTCCAATAACACTGAATTACTTTCAGTGGAAAATGGGTAATAAGCATCAAGATAGCAAAACATGTATTTAGCTTTTCATCATTAATATACATCTCTGAACACTTAAATCCACAGTACACCGCATTGTATTACATAATTACCATGCAACATCTCCTGGGATTAACTACAAATGCTGTATTTTGTCAAGAGTCAGTTTCTCAGAATAATTAACAATTCTGAACATTGACTTCTTTACAAAGTGCACTCATCTACCACTAATACTCATTTTTATTTTGCTGTGATTAATTTACCTCTTGTCTTATTAGCATAATTGGTTGTAATTCCCTTGGTCTTCCCTTGCTGTATAATCTTCAATGAACATTTGGGGGAACATTAAAGGAACTGGTATTTTCATAATATAAGTAGAGGCTGAGATATAGTTAATAATTGCTTTCTGGAATATGAATCAACAGATGATGATCAGTTATTTTTCACTTCCACAAAGAACAAAGAAAGACTAAAGCAGCAACAAGAAAGCTTGCGATTTCCAAAAGAGTACATTCTGATCATTGTTACTTTGTAGAATTTGATACCAGGAAACTTGGCAAGCTTATTGTTCTGGATATATTTAAAAATATGGCAGATATATTTGGGGTAGTTGAATTGAAGATCCTCTTTGAAAACAAGACAGAAAATCAACTTTTCTCCTAGTCCTATTTGAGAAGTGGTTGGAAGAACACTAATACCCTACCTGTTCTGCTGTAGGCCTTCCAGAATCCTACTCCTAATACCAGAAGACCTCAGTATATTTCATAAGCAACCAAGAACATCTTTCTATTTACTTCTACAAAAATTGAGACTATTCCTGAGTTTGTATCATAACTAACAGTGCTAAACATAGTTTCTATAAACTATATATAAGCTCAGCCACATCAATTACACAAATATACCCCCCCCCAAGGAAATCTGGAACAGACCTATCTTGCTTCAACATTTTCATGGAAAAGTTTTCTGAAGCTTTTGTCCACTCCTTTGGGGTCTCATAAGCAAAAGAGGAATGGTGGCATTGTCATCCATCAATCAGATGGCCACTGCAAGGAAGAGAGTGGAAGGATGAGCTAAGGCAGGACTTACTAATAAGATTTAAACAATAAATTAATATTAACCACTGCTATATTTTACTGAATTTTATATATTCTCTCATATAATCCTCACAACAAACCCAAAGTCATATTCTCAGAAATGTTCACTCACTTAGGGTTGCACAACTAGTAAATGGAAGAGTAAGAATTTGAATCTAGTTAAATGTCTTTATTTCAAAAGTTTTCATGAGAGGAACAATCATGGGTAACATTTCAAATAGATGATTTCTGGTTTGGGGTCTTTATCTATACATTTTAATCACATCCATTTATCTCACTCAGTTAATTTAAGATTCATAATTATTAGAATTTCAAAGTAGTGAAGAAAAAGTGGATTCATTAAAAAAATCATATTAGGTAGCCATCTCCTATAGGAAAAAAACAAAACTAAGTTGGATTCTTTCCTTTGCATTCAAATTGTTCAAAGATTTTAATATAAGTAAAAAATGAAACCATAAAAGTAATTGAAGAAATGGGGGGGGGAGTTTAATAATCTGAGTAGGCAAGTTCTTTCTAAGAGTAATACAAAACTCAGAAGGCATAATAAAAAGTGTGATAAATAGACTATGCTAAAAATAAATTAAACATGGCAAAACATGATAAGCAATGTCAAAAGAACGCCAACACCTGGGGAAAAGTTGCAATTCGTATCATAATCAAAAATTTTCTAGACTATGAAGAATGTCTACAAATGAATATATAAAACACCCCACGACAGGATGCTGATAATGGGGAGGCTATGTATTTATGGGGGTAGAGGGTGATATCTCTGTGCCTTCTGCTCAATTTTTTTTCCTTCTGAGCAATTTTGCTGTGAATCTCAAACTGCTGTAAAAAATAAAGTCTCTTAAAAAAAAAAAAACAAACCCACAACCACCCAATAGAAAAATGGGCACAGGATACAAAGAGATCGTTAACATGAAAAAATTTAAAATACCTCTTAAATATAAGAAAAGATATTTAATCTGACTTATAATAAAAGAAAAAAAATAACATCATAAAGATACACGTTTTCTGTATTAGATTGGCAAAAATTAAAAAGTCTTATTCATACATCATGTTGAAAATGTGGAGAAAAGGGTGTTATATCAATCCCTCACACATTTCTGAGTGGATTGATATACTCCCCATATAGGGCAACTTGATATCTCACAAAAATTTTAATGCACATACTCATTTTCTCTAGGAATTCATCATTCCAATATAAACCCACATGTGTGAAACTTTATATGTACAATGTTATTCATTTTCAAATATTCATATTCATTACATTTTTTTCTAAGAGCAGAAGATTAAAGATTCATATTCATTACATTTAGTTAATAAGAAAAGTTTGGAAGCATCTTTGGTGTTTCTCAAGAGGAGACTAGTTAAATCAATTACTGTTCATTCTTAATGTTGGGTTTGTGGGAGGATGTTCCTACCACATTTTTTTGGTTTCCATCAAAAAGAGTTTTTCCTAAACATTCTAATTTCTTGTTGCATCATTTACTGAAGTGAGTTGCCTAGATAGTGGGTCTGAGAGAGAGACTGGGCCTAATTTACACTGGACCAGTGTAACTTAGCCCGTCCATCTTTCCTTTTGGGATCTGCTTGCTCCACATTCAGATCTGCTTCACCGGGTCATGAGCCTTTCAGGGAGGGAGCCGTGGAGAGAGGCCTGTGGCTCTCTGAACTGCCTATGACTGGACAGTAAGTCTGTCTATTATGGGGGTTCAGTATTAGGAAATTGTTGTTGTGCCTCTGAGCTGCATTCTCTAATATCGGTTTATCAGTAATAAACATATTTCGCTCTCCATCTGCTTTGTGCTTTGTCTTATTTTCTCAAAAAAAATATCGGGCTCCCTGCTCGGCGGGAAGCCTGCTTCTCCCTCTCCCGCTCCCCCTGCTTGTGTTCCCTCTCTCGCTGGGTCTCTCTCTGTCAAATAAATAAATAAAATCTTTAAAAAAAATATGAACTCCAAACTCAGGTAAGAAAAGGACTGGTGTCATTTCCTGTGCCTCTCTTACACAATATATATTTTTGAATCTTCTCCTCTCACCCAAATGAGAAATCCTTCGTGGTGCAGGTAGGAGATCATGTCCAAGTTAAATGGAGGGAGAAAAAACAAGGTGCAGAACAGGATGTGCAGAATGCTACCATTTGGGTAAAAAGAGTGGAGGAGAGAACATATGTTCATCTGTATCTGCATGACATAGCTCCGAAAGGGGACAATGGAAACGGATAGCATTGGCTGCATCCACACGAGAGAGAGCCTGGGGAGGGGGCAGAAGGACAGAGGAAGGAGGAGATTTTCCACAGTGTTCACTTTTGTACCTTTTGGAGTTTGAATACATGAGGACATACGAGCACATGAACTCATTTCTTCTGCAGGACGTTTCCAAAATTATCTTTCTCTTCCCCTCTCTTTCTTGCTCCCCTGAGAGCTAAGAAGACCTCCCCCTGACCTTCTTCCTCGAAGAAAGACTCTTTCTACAGGGTAACTGGGGCTTGGCGATGCAGAATCATGAGACAGGGATGGGGTGGTAACAAGTTCAACAGGAAAAGAAACTGGAGGGGAGCCAAGGTTGTTTGAAAGAGACCGGTACAAGATGAACTGGGATTTTGAGGGAAGTAGGTGGGAGAGAAGCAGGGACTTTTAGGAAATGTCTCTGAGAACTTGCATAAATTCCATTCACTTTGGGTTCTGACAGGACTGTGTGGGTCACAGCTCCAATGGAATTACAAATATTATGACTTGAGCTGAAAACAGTCATGGTGGTGTCTTGCTACCTTGGATGGCCCCCAATATCACCATCCTACAGGCACATGAAACAGCTTATGAGGATTAAAACTCTCCCATAGATAGACTTCTACTGATTCATTTATCATGGAGAGGCATAGCCTGCAACCTAAGCCACTAATGCATCATCAAACCACATATCTATTTTCTGGGTTTTTTTCTTCCTAAAGAATATAATAGGGGTGGGTGCCTGGGTGGCTCAGATGGTTAACCGTCTGCCTTTGGCTAAGGTCATAGCCCCGCATCGGGCTCCCTGCTCCGTGGGAGCCTGCTTCTCCCTCTGTTTCTCTCTCTCTCTGTCTCTCATGAATAAATAAATAAAATCTTAAAAAAAAAAAAAGAATATAATAGGGGTACCAATAGCCTTAGTGTCCTGGGAGATCCCAATGACCAGTTTTGTTCACCACCAAATATCAGATACCAGCCCTGAACAGTCATTCTGGACGGAGAGCTAATTTAACCAGCACCTCCATGCCCTAAGGCTCTGCTGGAGGATTCCCTCCTGCAGTGAGGAGAGCTCACCTTAGACCCTTTTCCCAAAACCACCAACCCTACAGTCCACATCTTTCCCACCATGACTGCTTTTCTTTTCCCCAGTTTAATCTCCAAAATGCTCAGTTTGGCCATTCATATTAGACATATTTTCATTGGTGGGGCTGGCTTACCATTTCCATGTAAAATACAACACTCCGCAATTCTTATGCAGATCATTAAGAAGTATCACATTGTCTTTGTTCACCTCAACACAAAATCCTGTTCACGTATTTTCAGTTTTCACAGTTTGTTGCTCACATAGCTCATAACTTGGAAATACTCACACACAGGGAACCTTGGGCTTAAATGAGATTTAGTGACACTGGTCCTCTCTGCTATGATCTGTTCAGGAGTTGGTTAGAGTCCTTGGGTTTTCAGCATTATCATTTGTTTCTATGATGATGATAGTGATGGGAAATAATCACCAGCAAGGACTCTTATCCTCTAGTCAGAGAGGTTTGGGGTATGAAGACAGAGCATCATAGAAATTTAATTTAAAACTCTAGGGAAAAAAATTTTGCCATAGTGCATGTTGACTGTCATTCAGATACCCAAGCAGAAGCAGAATTCCCTACAGAATGGAGACTACTCTGAAACACACCACAATAAGGAATCCGTTCTTAGACTTTTTACTATTATCTATGAGAGCAGGAAGAACAAAGACAGCTAAGAAATGACATGCTTTGGATGTCTTTCAATGCTCTGATTTTATTTTTGGCTATCTCCCCTACTCATGGAAGTCCAATTATCCTAGCGAGATACTGTTTTCATTTGGAAATGCTGCTTACAACAGAAAGGTAACCACTTCTATTATACACGTACTTTCGAAACCTTATTGTCGTTTTCCTGTATTTCTAAATTCACAATATTTCTTGCTCAAAGGAATCGGTAATTCATTGAATCCCATATGGAATAGTGAATTTAAGTCTCTTTGTCTGCTTATACAGAAACTGTTCCATTTCATAAGACATTCCTAGTGAACTACCCCGTCTCCCCTAAACTTCAGCGAACTAGGATGAATGATGGCAAATGAATACCTCTTCCCCTTTGTCAAGGAAAGCTGCTAACACCAAGCCACACAGCAAACAATGCGTATCAGTGCTCCTTCCTCTGATGCAAGGAAGTACAGGGAGCCTTCACCTGGACAGAGCCCTGCAGCCTGGGAAAGCTCCACAGCCAATTGGCCAAATTACTCAGAACAACTAGAATGTTCCAGAGTTGTGGCCAGAAAGTCAACTTGGGGCAAGGAATTCTGCAGCTCTGAGCTATTGCCATCAAATACTCTTCTGCCCAGATTTTACCCAAAGCCTCCCATGTCTTTTTGTTTTTCTTCCTTGGGCTAATTCCCGCTTTCCCAGTACATTTGCAGCGCTCACATTTTAGATCCTGACTTCAACTTGGAACTCTACTAAGCCCAGCATGTAAAGGGCTAGGCAACCCATGGCCTGATGGCGAATAAGACACAGAAAAGGGGAGGGAGCGTGTGCTAGAGGCAAATATGATAAGGAGATAACAGCTGTAATCTTGTTTTGTTCTATTTTCTGTGGTGATGAAAAATTAGATCAACGAAAATCATGACTCATCTTCTCAATTTATCCATCTGATTACAAAATGTTTGATGGTTCTTTTTTTTTTTTTAAAGATTTTATTTATTTATTTGACAGAGACAGAGACAGCGAGAGCAGGAACACAAGCGGGGTGGGGGGAGAGGGAGAAGCAGGCCTTCCGCTGAGCCGGGAGCCCGATGTGGGACTTGATCCCAGGACCCTGGGATCATGACCTGAGCTGAAGGCAGTCGCTTAACCAACTGAGCCACCCAGGCACCCCATGTTTGATGGTTCTTTAGCATTCCCCTTTGTGATGCATTTTATTTTTCTCTTTGAGATTTGGGCATTAGATTCGGTGGAGAGGAAGGCTACAGGTACCCTCTCATGCCACTGGTATGGTTAAGAGTTTGATGATACTTAAGGGCTGTTTTGTTGCTATAAAACTGCATGCATGAATGATCTGGTAATGAGGTCTTAAACTTAAAGGATAAACAACTACTACATCTTGGTTAGAAGACAGCAGCCAGAATCAGTCTCTGCTCAATTTGCCTGCAAATGACTAATGATTAGAGCAAGGTTATATTATTCCAAGCGCAGGTCACTTCTTAAAGTTATGGTCTTGATTAATAGAAAACTGCTTTGCCACTGTACTTTAAAGAACAAGATTGCAGTCCTACTCATTAAGGTGATGGTAGAAATGCTCTGTGATTTGGCAATTCAGCTTATAAGCAGAATGAGAAGTTTGTAAGGGAAGACACATAGCTTCTTGACTGGTCTGCCTTTATATGAGTCAGGACACCAGGGCACCTTTTAGGTGTCCCCTGAGAATCTGGAAATAAATTTGCCTCTGACAGTTTGACAAGTAAAATCCACATATGGTATCAGTCACCTGTGGGAGCAAATGCTAAGGGATAGGTGACTGCAAAATTTCAAAAGATGTGATCAGGCAGTAATATCAGAATTATTAATCAGACTCTTTCAAGATGGCAAGAAGCAAAGACCCACTCAGGTTGCCTCAAATAATGGACGACTATTGTAAAGAATCACAGGGAAGTGAAGGATATAGGAAACCTTCTCGAAAGCCTTGTAACCAGAGATTGTAGAGCTTGAAAGTCTGTTTAGGAGTCAACAGGAGCCAATAGATGCTCTCATCAGAACTGATACCCCCTGCTCCAATTCCACACTTGGCCATTGCAATGAGTCCACAGTTCCGTGCTTCTGCTCTTCTTCTACAACTGCTGACTCTGTTCTCTCAGTATGTGGTGGTTTCTCCTTATTTAAAGCTTCACTGCCTCCTGGCTTGCTGCCCCTCTTGATTCCTTCTACTGCCCTTTAAAGAGTATTTTTTGCTTCCACTGACCCAACTGCCAGTCTCCTTTGCGTGCATCTTCCTCGGGCACATCACTCCTCAAATGAGAGGATTTAAATAGGTTGGCTGAATCACTGGTGCACAGCATCCTGCTGGACAGGAGCCTCCTATCAAGCACCTTGCAGACCTCTGGCCACATAGAAACCTCTGCCTCTGGGTCACTCAGCCTTGTCCTAATCAGTTGTAGCCAAGGGAATAGGAGCATATCATACAAAAATGACCCACAATGTGTAAGGGACATCTCAGAACGTTGTGGCAGGTACTCTGAGGACAACTAGAGGACCTCCTTCCATGGCTGACCCCATACCTCAGGAAAACAGGGTAACGGTTTTTCCTGATTGTAGCCCCAGAAATAGAAGCCTAGTCAATTGTACTGTGCTATGTGAACAGACACATTTCCAGAGGATGAAAAGCAAAATTCCAGATCACAGTGGTAGTTAAATCACTGCCCATCAGGGAACATATCCAGATAGGCAAGCTCAGGGGTCACCTGAAAATTGCAGTTATTGCAGAGATATGCTGTTTCTCTTGAAGTCATGTATTAACCCTCCTTGTTCTGAGCCCAGGCATGCCAAGCAGCCTTTAGATAAAGTCAACTTTATGTAGTCTGCATACTGGACAAGTATGAATGGCTTTGTCAACATGAGTATGCAAGTCTACCTGATAGTCAGTCATATTTCTCGTTGTAAATAGGCATTCTAGGGTGTGTGTGTGAGTGTGTGTGAATATATGTGTGTATGTGTGTGTGTTTGTATAGATGTTTCTAGACAATATGGATAGATTTATATAACACATACTATATAATAATGTATTATATTATATATAATATATAGTCTGTCAATAAATTCTATTATATATGAGAGAAATACATATATTATACATGATAGAAATATCTATCATGTATATGTTATACATGATAGAAACATCTAGATAGATGTAGACAGTTATATAATTATATATTTCTATAATATATATCACATATTCTATTATGTACATTCTATTATATTCATATATACATATATTTTTAAATGATATTTGCTGATGTGAATATATCCCTGAGAGATAAAGAAACTCACCAAAATTAAGATTCTGGGCCTGTAAAGTTGAGGACCAGCCCTGAAATACGATAAATGCCTCCAAGGTGAATCTCATCTTGAGGAGCTCTAGCTCAGCTTCAATGTACCTTCCCCATACTCTGCACCTATGCCCCACCATGAACAATAAACTTGCTATTTGAAACTTCAATACAAAGTACTTCTTTCTCAAGAGAATTCCGTTAGTATCTGTTCAATAATTAATAAGCATCATTTTAATTTAAGCAGACTGTCAGCCATTACGTTGCATATTGGGTTCACAAAATAAGGTTTTCCAAACTGAGTCATAAAATATAGTCAAATGGAAGAACTACAGATATCCTTAAGAACAATCTGAAATTGAAATAAATATACTACGATTGAGGATTGTTGGCTCACACTGGGCTGTTCAATGTCACAGCCCTCAACCTTTACTCCTATCTCCTGTTCAGGGGCACGGCGCGCTTCCGTGACTGATAACACTCATGCATACACAGACCGAGTTTCAATAGGATGGTGTGTAGGTGACAAACATTCTTCCACTATTCCATCTTATTGAGAATTTCAAGGACACTGGTCCCATTGCGGTCTAAGTGAGCGCAATCCGGAGTTTCACAGTGTGCAGCCTGCATGAGCCCATGCACTGGTGTTACACTTGCATGTGATAATATTAACTGCTTAAATAAATAAACTTGTGGGGCACCTGGGTGGCTCAGTTGGTTAAGCGACTGCCTTCGGCTCAGGTCATGATCCCGGAGTCCCGGGATCAAGTCCCGCATCGGGCTCCCTGCTTGGCAGGGAGTCTGCTTCTCCCTCTGACCCTCCTCCCTCTCATGCTCTGTCTCTCATTCTCTCTCTCTCAAATAAAAAAATAAATAAAATAAATAAATAAATAAATAAACTTGTATCATGGGTAAAGAGCAAAGGACAAAAAAATGATAGAGGTAACTTGAGGGGCAATAGCACCTTTGATATATGAAAATACTCTTTTTTAAAAAAAGATTTTATTTATTATTCATGAGAGACAGAGAGAGAGGGACAGGGGGAGAAGCAGGCTCCCCAAGGAGCAGGGAACCCGATGCGGGACTTGATCCCAGGACCCTGGGATCACAACCTGAGCCAAAGGCAGACACTTAACCATCTGAGCCACCAAGTGCCCTGAAAATACTCTTCTGAATGTGACCATTATTAGGTAGCTGATAATTAGGTTATTAAAATTATTAAAATTAGTAATTATCTTAAATTTCGTGTCAAATGTTGTTGAGCAAAGACTCTTTAATGTGAGGGATAACATAAGCATTATTGAATAGAACAAATTGAGTATTAAAACAGATGACAAGAAATTTTATGTTTTGAGAACCCTACCATTAAGTTGTTTAGAAGTAAAAGATAAACTTTGGGGAAGAATGTGAGGGTATTCACATTATTCCAATAAACCTCATAGCATATATTTTTGCTTTCAAGTGGGAAAGAAAGGGTAATATTGATGGATTCAGATCCAGGTGGGATTGAATATTTAAGTATTTTAACAATAATTAATTACTAAAGTAGTAATTTAGAAATTGTTAATTTCCTTTGTCTTTCTTTACTAACTTCTTGAAGCTACTGTAAGTAACCCAGAGCCGTCATGTACCTGTTTATAAGAAGCTTTACCATTTTACTTTCTTTCTTTTTATTTGATTGATATAGAGCTTCGGTTTAAACTACCACTGTCTCTTCACTTTTTCTTTTGAATTCTTAGAAAGTGTGCAAGAACCATAATTACCGATAATTAGGGAACAAAAGACCTCACTGTACACACACTTACTAAAAGCAATCAGTGATGAAATGTTTAATGTTCGAGCTCAGAAAGAACCACAGTTGTTGATCATTCTTTAAGGTTCTGAAAGAAGTAAACTGCATAAAGAGGAAATATTGCTTTGTGTCTGGGGCCAAGGCTTAAGAAATAAACGGTAAATATAAGAGATTGCTTGGGGTGGGTTTACCTGTGGTCAGTAATTCCAGAAAGCACACTATATCTTCATTCTCTGGAAATTGGCTTCTATGAGGTTTCTGTGTGTGTGTGTGTGTGTGTGTGTGTGTGTGTGTGTGTGTGAAAGAGAGAGAGAGAGAGGAGTTGGGGAGGGGGAGAGAGAGAGAGAGAGAGGGAGAGAGAGGGAGGCTAGTTATATGCAAGAATGTCTCACTTCCTTCAATCAGAAAAATCATTTTGAATATAAATCGTTTGATTGTGGGGGTGGTTATGAGATTCTTTCTGCTTAAAAGTAGCAATTCTCCACCCCATTAATTCCTATTCAAAGTTTTTTGTTTAAACACTGATGTTTGTCTCCTGCTCAGAGCTGCTGATTTGGAAAGAATCCTGCCACATTCATTAACCACCCAAGAATCCAGGGTTCTTTTTGCATTATCTTATTAAATGAATGGTTATTTTTATGATGCACAAGATTATAAAAGCACAAGATCTACTTCCTGTCGTGAAATAACCACATTGATTAAAAAACAAATCCGGCAGAATGGCCTCAAAATTTGCTCTTGCCAAATTGGCAATGACTGTGAAAACTTTTATTTCTGCAAAATAGCTTTAAGATGAAATCCCACCAACAACTCTTATTGCAAGGTAGAACAGCACGAAAATAACCAGTGTGAGGAATTCTGGCAAGGCAGAATGGTCTGCATCATATGCTAAAAATGCTTAGAAGCATTTAAGGTGAGCGTGAGTCAGAGAACTAAGGAACATGATGTGAGCAAATCGAGCATGTCTTCTCGCTTGCCTTGTGCCCTCCCCCTTCCTCCACTGTCTCTTCCAGTACGATCTCCATGGGGCCACTGAAATGTTCTTCCTTAGATTTTAGCCAGTCAAAACTCCTAGATGTTCCCTTCCTGTTTACAGAGGAAGTCCAAGCTTGTTGGCATTGTAAACAGTGCCCTCTGAGTTTGGATTTCTGTTGTTCCAGATGATGACCCTCTCCGAGCCCCACCGGTCCCCTAACACCTGCAAGTCTTTTCCCTATCTCTGAATTTTATGCTGAAGGTATTTCTGACCTGGTCTGCATTTCATTCTTCATCCTTCAAATTCTAGTTCAGAGATAATTTCTGCAGGGATTCCTCCTCAGACTCTTGTTCCTCCTGCAAACATACCATTGCATCATCCTGTAATGGGGGGTGGGGTGTCATTTAGGAAGGTATCTGCTGGGTGTGGGTATTTGGGATTCGGGTTACTGCCTTTAGGTTGTAGTTGTTTAAGCAAACACATAGATTCGGTAGATTGGATGCTCATTTGGACGATTTAAGGATGCTGATGGAGATGATGTGGTTGGTTGGGGGCGCTGAAGCCCTCTAGATCCATCTGGGCAGCAGCAACTTTACAGAGCATTTGTATACATCTTCCATTCACACCTGCATTTGAACCCCTTGGGGGCAGAAGCTTTCCCATTTCTGTGTCCCACTGGTTAGTAGAATCAGGCACTCTAAAGTACTCAGGAAATGCTTGCTGAATGGGGTATTTTAGTTAATCAGAATAAGCATATTTTGACTATTTTAGTCTTAACAAAGACTAACTTTTCTGAGAAAATGATAGCGATTAGTAAGTGAACCAGTCTTTAAGATTCCTAAGGAACCTGATACATGCTTCATTTAATCCTCATAAGTAACTCCACAAACACAAATTAGGGCAAAACAGAAGCCACCATCGAAGGAACACAAGAGATGATAGTTTTTGCCTTGCCCCCTCTCCCTGAGTCTGGTGTCAATCCTTCACCCCTCCCCCACCGCGCTGACACGAGACAAATGTTGTGTCACAACCAAGACAGGCTGTATGGCTGGCAGCCAAGAAATCTCACAAAGTGACTTTTACTACAGTAAATTCGCCATGGTCCAAGGCTTAGCCCTTCGTCCTGAAAGTTCCAGAATTCAGTTACAATGACTTTGTCAGGATCTTAATATCTCCCCTCAAAGAAGCTTTCCCTGAATTCAAAAACATGGATTAGGCATTCTTTTCTAAATGGTCCCATAGGATTCAGTATTTACCTCTGTCCAAGCCCTTAACTCTCTGTTGTTAATACCCATGTCTGTCTCCCTTATCAGACTACTGACTTCTTGAAGTCAGGGCTGGTCCTATTTATCTGTATCTCCCTGTAAAGAGGATGTCAATACATGTTTGATAAATAATGAATGAGTGCATGTATTCAGTTTGAAGATGCTTAATCTTTTGAGCAAATGTCACAAGATTCTGAAGTCTAAAACTATATTGTCAGTTCAGTAGTTTCTCAGTTAGAAATAGAGCTGCCAAGGTATGACAGCTTCACTTCTTTGATCACAAATTATGTGGCATCTGATCTGTGCATTTCCAAGATGACCAACTCTTTGTCGGGGCCACATTTTAGTCCTGTGACTCTTCAGTTCTGTGCTTTAGTAGCTGACCAAACTTCTATTCTCCTGGGCACATTCTTCTCTCAGTACATGTATACCTCCAGCCAAATTTCTGTTGATTTTTTCAACAGAAAGGAGTCCCTCTAGCTTCTCAAGATGGCCTTGCATATTTCTTCCTGATCCATTACATGCTGACTTATAACTTAACTCTAAGGGTGAAATCTCAGGAGCAAACGGGCTTTAATTATTCATTGCCACCACATATAACAGATATTATTATTTTCCTATTTTACAGATGAATAAAACAAAACCTAGAAAGGTCAAGTTAATTGAACAAGATGATAACACTCTAAAGGGGCAAAATTTGGACGAAAATTGATGTCTTTTGCTTCCTAGTCTGTGCTGCTTCTGTCATTTGAAAAAAATTTGTTGAGGTATAATGCACATGAGAAAACTACACCTCAATGAATTTCTGTAAATTGAACAAAACTGTGTAACCACCAACCAGACCAAACACCATTATATTCTCAACAACCTGGAAACCCCAGTCACACTCCCGTCCAGCCATTACTCCACCCCCTACCTGAGGCATATCCAGTCTCCAGTTCTGGGCATAGACTAGTTTTCTCTAATTTTACACTTTACATAAACGGGATTACATAGTATGCATACTTTTTGCATCTGTCTTCTTTTACTTAACATTATGTTTATGACATCCATCCATATAGTTGTAGTTATTCATTCTCATGGCCATATAGAATTCTATTTTATGAAAAGATCACTATTTTTTTATCCATCTGCTCTTGATGGGTGTTTAGATTGTAGTCTGGAACTATTATGAATAGGGCTACTGGGTATTCCCTTCCCTTCAAATTCTGACCATACATCTCACATTTTAGAGACAGAAACACAAATTCATGGCAGAATGAATCGAGCTGGTTATTTTTAAAATGTTGGTTTTATCCTAGAATGTCAAGGGTGGCATAATATTATAAATTAATTAACATAATTAGCAACATTAAAAGATTAAATGAAAAAAGGTAGGATCTTCTCAAGAGATATAATTTTTTTCAATAAAATTTACTATTGATTTTCAATAAAAACTCTCAGTAAACTAAGAACAAAAGGAAGTTTTCATAAGACATTAAAAGGCTAGAAAAATCCTATAGCAAACATCATACTTTTTTGAAGTGGGAAAAGCACTGTCTTTAAAGATCTGGAACAAGACAATTGTGTTTTTTCTCACTACTATTCATTATGCTGAAGGTGCTAGTAAGCACAATAAGGCATGAAAAACAAATAAAAATTGTAAAGTTAATGAAGAAGAACAAAAGTTCTATTATTCATAAATGATATACTAACACAAAATCAAAAACTGTACACATAAAATATTAGAAATAATGGATGTGGAGAAAAGGGAACCCTTGTGCATTTTTTGGTGGGAATGCAAACTGGTGCAGCCACTGTGAAAAATAGTATGGAGGTTTCTCAAAAGATTAAAAATAGAATTACTATATAATCCAGCAGTTCTGCTTCTGGGTATTTATCTGAAGTAAACATGCACCCCCATGTTCATTGCAGCATTATTTACAATAGCCAAGATATGGAAATAATCTAAATTTCCATCAATGGATTAATGAATAAAGAAATTGTGGAGTGGAGTATTATTCAGCTATAAAAAAAGAATGAAATCTTGTTATTGTGACAACATGGATGGGTCTTGAGGGTGTTATGGTAAGTGAAATAAGTCAGATAGAGAAAGAGAATATTGTATCTCTCTTATATGTGGAATCTAAACAAACAAGGAAACAAACACAATCTCACAGATGCACAGAACAGACTGGTGGTTGCCAGAGGTGGGGATGGGGCTGGGAGAAATGAGTGAACTGCTGTTGGCTTTTTTTTTTATTTAAATAAATTGAATAAAAGTTTTAAAAATAAAATGAGTAATAAAAAGAAATAAGAATTGAGCAAGTTTGGTAGTTTTAATATAAATTTTTAAAAATTTGAATTTCAATATATGAACAAAAACAGGTAGAATATATAATTTTTTAAAAAATATAGAATTTAAACAGCATTAAAAATATATCAGCTAAAAGTAACTTTAAGAAAATAAATCCAAATCAATAAGAAAATGACATGAAAATATTGACAAAAGCCTTGAAAGAGGCATTTCATTGAGGAAGTTTCTGTAGTACAGAAATACATGCATGAAAATATGCTCAGTCTCACAAGGAAGCAAGGAAATCCACACAAATTCACTGGAATTCATTTTCTTTCTAGCACATTCACAAAAACTGTGTTGTCAAGGATATGGAACAGCTAGTAAACTGATGCACTACTGGTCGTATATAATCACTTCAGAAAAAAATTTAGCATTATCTGGTAAAGTTGATTTTGTGCAGTGAATACAACTCAACCATTCCACTCCTGGATATATGCCTTAGAGAAAAAC
The DNA here is from genome assembly GCF_011800145.1 of Mirounga leonina. Taxonomy (NCBI): domain Eukaryota; kingdom Metazoa; phylum Chordata; class Mammalia; order Carnivora; family Phocidae; genus Mirounga; species Mirounga leonina. Next base: position 96,021,568 of record NW_023270807.1, on the reverse strand, counting down.
TTTGATGTATATAAATGTCTATCTACAGTAGAATGGAAAAAAAAAATGGAATCATCATATGAGAGATTACTATATGTCAGGGGAAATAACCACATTTCAGCTGCCTGCAAAAACAGATAAATATCAGGAACATAATACTGAACAAAAAAGCAAAGTTGAAGGTTAATATAGACAGTATGCCTCCATTTAGATGAAGTTTAAAGACAGAAACGATTGAATACTATATTATGAAAGCATTGGTGCATATTTGGTAAGTCTATAAAGCAAAGCAAGGAAATGGTAAACACAAAGATAGAATGATCATTACCAAGGAGGGAAAAAAGAAGGGGATGGTTTCAGAAGGGTACCCAGAGAATCTGGAAGGTAACAAACAACAAGGGCCTTTACGTTTTTCATCTGGGCAGGGCTGATACACAGCAGCTACACACTGGAGAGCCAGACCCTTACATCCTTACCAGCTGTAAAGAGTTGCTTCAGGGAGACCTCTGAGTGTCCCCCTCCAAGCACTTGCATTGCTCCCACCTCTTAATTCACTTACATGCAATTTAATTACTGATATTTTGAGTTACAATCGACTATGTTACTATTTATTTTCTCTTTGTCTCACCTGTTTTATGCTCCTTTGTTCCTCTCTTTCTGCTTTCTTTTGGTAGACTTTATTATTCCATTTTATATTTTCTTTTGTCTTTTAGGTTTACATTCTTGTGTATTTTTACTAGTGGCTACTCTAGAGATTAAAACATACATCCTTACCTCCCCTCGATCTACCTGATGTTAACACTCTACCACCCTTGCAGACATGCTGAGAATCTCACAGCAGTTTAATTCCTCTTACCCAGCTCCTGACTTTGTACTATTGCTGTTACACATTTTGCTTCTATATAGATTGTAAACTCCACAAGACATTGTTGTCATTTTGGTTTGAAATTTACCATTTTTAATTACCCAAATTTTTACCCATTCTGCTGCTCTTCATTCTTTCTGTAGTCTTTTGTGTCTATCCAGGATCCCTTCCCTTCAACCTGGAAAAAGTTCTTTAGTATCTCTTGTAGTGCAGATCTTTTGTCTGCTGAAATGTATTTCTTTTACTGTAATTTTTAAAGGAAATTTTTCTGGGCAGAGGACATGAATAGACATTTTTCCAAATAAGGCATACAGATGGCCGAGAGATACATTAAAAGATACTCAACATCACTCATCATCAGGGAAATGCAAATCAAAACCACAATGAGAATATCACCTCAGACCCATCAGAATGACTAGTATTAAAAAATACTAACAAGTATTGGCAAGGATGTGGAGAAAGGGAAACCCTTGTGCACTGTTGGGGAGAAGGCAAATTGTTGCAGTCAGTATGGAAAACAGTATGGGGGTTCTTCAAAAAATTAAAAATAGAACTACCCTATGATCAGCAATTCCACTTCTGGGTATTTACCTGGGGAAACGAAAACACTAATTCAAAAAGATATATGCACCCCTGTGTTTATAAAGGCATTATTTACAATAGCCAAATTATTAAAGCAACCCGAGTGTCCATCAATATAGATGAGTGGATAAAGAAGGTGTGGTATACATATACAGTGGAATATTATTCAGCCATAAAAAAGAATGAACTCTTGCCATTCTCAACAACATGGATGGACCCAGAGGGTATTATCCTAAGTGAAACAAGTCAGGCAAAGAAGGATAAATACCATATTATTTCATTTGTATATAGAATCTAAAGAACAAAACAACCAACAACAAAAAAGAAACAGACTCATAAATATAGAGAACAAATTTGTGGTTACCAGAGGGGAGGGGAATGGAGAAATGGGTGAAATAAGGAACAAACTTCAAGTTATAAAATAAGTCATGGGGATGAAAAGTACAGCATAAGAATATAGTCAATAATATTGTAATAGCATTACATTGTTGTAATAAATTGTGGTGACAGATGATAACTACACTTAAGGAGGTGAGCATTTTGTCATATATATAATTGTTCAATCACTACATTATACACCTGAAATATAATATTGTATGTCAACTATACCTCAATAAAAATAAATAAATAAATAAATAAATAAATAAATAAATAAATGATAAGGTTTTTCACTTGTTATAGAATTCTAGGTTGGAAGTTTTTTCTTTCAGCATTTAAAGATGTCATTCTCTTGCCTCCTGTTTCCATAATACCTATCCAAAAGTCAGATAAAACTTATTATTGATCCTTTGAACTTAATATGTCCCTTCTGTTAGTTTTTTTAATACTTTTATCAGTTACTTGATTTTTCAGTTATATAATTTTTGTTTGATTATTTTTTTTTACAGACTTCAACTCTCTGATGAAAATTTCCCACCTTCGATAATTTTGGCTCCCAGTTTCATTTCATTTCCCATTGCCCAGAACCCAGTCATGAGGCCACCGCAACTACAAAGGGGGCCCAGAAATGTAGAGGACAAGGGCTATTTGGTGACTTAAGAGTCTCTGCTACAGGAATGATAGGAAAGAATAGCAACGCAATGCCAAATTGATTGTCTGGCCTGGATTTTTAACTCTTCTGTTATTAGATGGGTATAGAAACAAATCTGACAGTGAAAATAAAAGAGGTTATTGGGTTTTTAAAAGCAGACATTTCCCTTTATCCAATTAATAAGCATTTATTACTGGACTACTATAAGCACACAACCCTTGTAACACAGTGAAAGTAGAAATAAAGATAAATTGGTCAAAACATTTTTCCTCAAGGAACATAGAGTTTAAGAGTGAAGATAAAGACAAGTTGTAGAATGTTTACTCAATTGTCATTTCTTTCATCCATCTTCACAGACTGCTGGTTTTTGCATTTGTTAATAAAAGGAAGCCCAATTCCACTTCTGGGTATATACCCAAAAGAAATGAAAACAGGATATCCAAAAGATATCTTCACTCCCCTGCTTATTGCATCATTATTCACAATAGCCAAGATATGGAAACAACCTAAGTACCTGTCGATGGATGAATAGATAAAGATATGGTGCATATATTCAATGGAATATTATTCAGCCATGAGAAAGAAGGATGTCCTGTCATTTGCAACAACATAAATGGATCTCGAGGAAATGCTAAGTGAGATGTCAGACAGAAAAAGACAAATACTGCATGGTCTCACTTATACGTGGAATCTAAAAAGCCAAATTCATAAAAACAGAGGAAAATGGTGGTTACAGGGGCTGGAAGGTAGAGGGAAAGGAGAGATGTTGTTTAAGGGTACAAACTTGCAACAAGTTTAAATAAGTTCTGCAGATCTAATGGAGTTTCACAGTATAGTGAAAGAGATAACGATGTTATATTATAATCATCAAATTGTTAAGAGACTAGATCTTAATTATTCCAACCCCTAAAAAGAAATGATAATTATGTAGCATGATAGAGGTGCTAATTATCCTTACAATGCCAATTATATAAATGTATGACATCAACATGTTGTACACCTTAAATTTACACAATGTTATATGTCAAATGTATTTCAATTAAAAATCCTACTTACACGCTATTTCCAGTTCTTCATTTTTTATTTAAAGTAGGAATTGTATTCTTATCAGCTTCTGCAGGCTAAATGGTCTCCTGGTAAATTTGCATTTGTTAATAAAAGGAAGCCCAATTCCACTTCTGGGTATATACCCAAAAGAAATGAAAACAGGATATCCAAAAGATATCTTCACTCCCCTGCTTATTGCATCATTATTCACAATAGTCAAGATATGGAAACAACCTAAGTACCTGTCGACTTGTCAACCTGTCGACTACTCCTGTAGTATATGTGTCTAATCTGCATTAAATGTGTCTAATCTACAGTATAAAAAAACTGGATATAGACAGCTGTAATATTTTTGTTTTCATGTGATGGGAAGAGTATTCTTCTAGAAGTCGAAACACCAGGGCTTTTATTCTCCTCCTGCCACTGACTAGCCCTGTGACTTTCAGGAGGCCAGTCATCCCTAAGGTCTTTAGCTTCCCGGCATTCAAAGATGTTCTCTAAGGTCTCTTCCTAGTGTGGATTCCAATTTTTTTCCTTTTAGGTTTGGCTTCACTGTTTGTCCCACTCCTCTTCCCTTCCTATTCAAATACCTTCCTCGCCTTGTGCCTGGGCACCCTATCCGGGTGCCCCAGATGAGTTCGACATCCCCCAAAGAGGCTTGGTCTCTAGAATCTGGACCTTCCCAAATCTCTTCTTACTCTGCTGTAATATGTCCTGTGGGCCGTTCTTTCAAGCCCTGTTTTTGTTCCTAAGGACTTAGCTACTCCGATAAACTAACAAGTGCCAATGTATTCATGAACCCGTTGCTTCATTCCTATCTCAAATAACACAAGTGCTAGACAGGTGTAGTTTTGGAGGAAATTTCTTCCCACAAAGAGCACTGCTATAAGGGCAAATATGAGGTTGCTTGGCTGGCATCTCTTGGCCAATCAATTTTCTGCTCCTATGACCAAATTAAGAAAGACGAAAGAAAGAAAGAAAGAAAGAAAGAAAGAAAGAAAGAAAGAAAGAAAGAAAGAAAGGAAGGAAGGAAGGAAGGAAGGAAGGAAGGAAGGAAGGAAGGAAGGAAGGAAGGAAGAAAGAAAGAAAGAAAGGAAGGAAGGAAGAAAGAAAGGAAGAAAGGAAAGAAGGAAGAAAGGAAAGAAGGAAGAAAGGAAGGAAGAAAGGAAAGAAGGAAGAAAGGAAGGGAGGGAAAGAAGGGACATGTCTCTAAACTATTTTGCTATTGATAATTTCACAAGAAAATACTTTCTATGATATCCCTCTTAAATAACACCTCTCCATTTAGACCCATTTAATATCCTCCTGCAATTACATTGGTCATACAACAGTGCGTAATGAAAAGGTGTTGAAATTTTATGAAATACTTTTTCACGCATAATGAGCTGATCTTCTCATTCCCTCCTTTAACTGTGCTGAATTATGTCAACTGATTTCTGAAAGTTAAGCCAAACTTGCATTCTGGGAATAAATCCAACTTTTTATATGTTCCCTTTTTTACATATTCCTAAATCTGATTTGCTAATATTTGGTTTAGGATTTTGGCATTTATAATTTTCCTTTCTTGCAATGTCTTTGTAAGTTTTGGTATCAAGATTATGCTGTACTCATAAATAGAGCTGGGAAATATTTCTTCCTTTTTTACTCTTTAGATGAGTTCATGTGTATTTAGTGTTATTTCTTTTTTTTTTTCAAGATTTTTTTTTAAATTTATTTATTTGAGACAGAGAGAATGAGAGAGACAGAGAACACATGAGAGGGGGGAGGTTCAGAGGGAGAAGCAGGCTCCCTGCCGAGCAGGGAGCCCGATGCGGGACTCGATCCAGGGACTCCAGGATCATGACCTGAGCCAAAGGCAGTCGCTTAACCAACTGAGCCACCCAGGCGCCCCTTTAGTGTTATTTCTTAATGAAAAGTTTGTAGAATTTGTTGCTAAAGCCAGCTGAGCCTGGAACTTTAATTTATTGAATGGTTTTTAATTATATATTTATTTTTATTATATAGCTGAGTAGTAAGATTTTATATTCTTTGCATCAGTGTTATTAAGCTGTATTTTTTTCAAGGAATTTTGAAATTTCATTTAAATTTTTAAATTGATTAGCATAAATTGGTTATATTTTTCTTATTCTTGTAATGGATAAAATATCTGTAATGTTTCCTTTTTCATCTCCGGTGTATGCAATTCACAACATTGTTCTTTTTCTCTTGATTAGTCTTCCCACAAGTGTTTCATTTTTATTACATCTTTTAAAGAAGTAATTTTTGGCTATGTTGATTTTCTCTCTTGCATGGGGTTGTGTTTTTTAATTTTATTATTTTGAGTTTAATTTGTTGTTATTTTTCCAATTTATTTACATGAGTACTTAGGGCACTGATTTTCAACCTTTCTTTTTTTCCAACACATGCATTTAGAGAGAAATTTCTCTCTAAGCATGGCTTTAGCGGCATCACAGGTGTTAATGCATCATATTTTCATCATCATTTATTTAAACATATGTTCTATTTCCCATTGTAAAGTCTTCTTTGATCCGTATGTGCAGAAATGAGTTAACACACCAAACCTAACTGCTATCTATTAAAAGTCCTGCTTACAAGGTTGGCTATTGGCTGACATCTGGGAACTTGGATTTGGGGAGAGTTCTCATCATCCCCCCACAACTGATAAGAGTGGTTTACTATGCCTAACTATACAAACAACATAGTTTATGCTGAACACCTGCTTTCCTTCTGGGAGTCTGGAATTTTGGTACACACCAGACAGAGGCCACCTTCATTACCAACCCCCAGTAAAAACTCTGGGCTTGAAGTCTCTGTGATTCTGTGGTTGGCAGCAGTTCACACACGTTTCCACAACCTGTAGTTGGGGAATTTAAAGGCATCCTGTGTGACTCCACTGGGAGAGGATTCTGGAAACTTGCACCTGATTTCCCCAGTTTTCACCCCATGTACCTTTCCCTTTGCTGTTTTTGCTCTGTATCCTTTCAAGTAATACATCATAGCTATTAGTAGGACTGTATACTGAATCTTGTGACTCCTCACAATGAATCATTGAACCCAAGAATGGCCCTGGAGATCTTCAACACACAAGCATTTAAGCATTTGGGAATTTCTCCCTTTTTTTTTTTCATTCATTTAGCTTAATTGCACTGTTGCCAGAAAACATATGTTGAGTGATTTCAATCTCTTGAAATCTGTTGAAACTGGCTGTATGAAAAGTTTACTTTGCAAATTTTCCACAGGCACTTGTAAAGAATATGTATTTTGAAGTTGTATGCAGTGTTTATATATGTCCATTAGGTCAAGTTCATTAATTGCATTTTTCAAATAAATTTATTTATTTATTTATTCTTCCAAGTTTTTATTTAAATTCATGTTAGTTAACACACAGTTCAGTATTGGTTTCAAGAGTAGAATTCAGTGATTCATCACTTACATTTAACACCTCCTTAATGCCCATCACCCATTTAGCCCATCCCCCTAATCACCACATTTTTCAAATATTTTAAATATTTAATGATTTTGTTTGCTTGTTCTATCAGTTACTGAGAGAAATGCATAAAAAAATACCTACTATGATGGTGAATTTGTGCATTTTTCTTGCTAATTGCATCCATTTTTGCTTTATATATTTGGAGGCTATGTTATTACTTGCACCAAATTTAGAATTGATACATCTTCTTGGTAGATTGACCATTATATTATAATGAAACACCTCTTCTTGTCACTAATAATATGTCTTGCCTTAAAATCTACTTAAGTATCAGCAAAATCTACTAAGTATGTCTCTTATAAATAATATATACTTAGGTTTTGTTATTTTTATCCAGTCTGGCAATTGCATTCAATGTAAGAACTAATATTTTTAAATTTAAGCCTACTATCTTGCTCTTTGGATTATACTTGTCCCACCTCTTCTGGGAAATAACTATAATGCCAATTCTTGTTCTAGAATTAATTGTTTGGATCTTTATTGCTGTCCCATATGGTTCTTACATTCCTCTACATATTTTTACTTTTTGTTCTCTTTGTCTTCAGTCTTAATATGTTTTATTGACTTATTTTCTAATTCACTAATCTTCTATGTGTCTAATCTACATTTAAATGTAGTCTATGTGTCTAATCTGCATTAAATGTGTCTAATCTACATTTAAACCCCTCTATTATGTTCTTAACTTTGACTATTCTTTTTTTGGCTTATACATTTTACATCTGATGTTTTTATAGACTCCAATTCTCTGGTAAGGTTATATATCTTCTCATCTTTTTCCTTTGACATATTAATCGTAGTTATGTTAAAGTCCAAGTCTATTAACACCAATATCTAAATTCCTATGGTTCTATTTTTATTATCTTTTTTTCTCTTGGTTTTCAGTCATTTGTTACCATCTTCTAGTCTACCTAATAGACCAGTAATTGAGTATGAACTGTTGTAGGAAGAATTTGAGGCTCTGCTAATGCTATCTTTTTTTCCAGATAGAATTAACTTTTGTTTTCTTGCAGACCTTCAGAATGGGACATGCCATCTTGATCCAGACTGGGACACAGCCAGTTTGCAGATAAGTTCTTTTCTGTACACTGATTAACTTCTTTTTTAATCTTAATCTTAGAGTGCTGATCTTGCAGGGTTCTAACTGAAAGTCCAGAGGCATCTCGTCTGCTTGCAGGATTTGATTCCAAGTGTAGTGTTCACACCTTTGTGAAACTATTGAGAACTCAGCTCAGTTTCCTAACTTCTTAGTCAAATATTCCTGCTCTGCTTTGTAGCCCTTTGGTTCTGTACTGTTTACGAATTGGCAGATACCTCAAGGGGAAAAGCAGTGCAGACTATTGGGATCACTGCAATGTTTTTCCCTTTTTTCAACATCTTCATTTCTCTCAAACCTTGACTACTATAGCAGCTCTGCTTTGGAGTCTTAGTGAGACTATTGAAAACTGAACTCAGGATTCCAACTCCTTATCTGCCACTGATTCTCAGCTTCTTAGACTTTTGCTGAAATACCACAAGAGGAAAATTTCTACAGAAATCCAGACCTATATCAATTCATTTTCCTTGTTTCTGGGATCCTGGTACCTCAAATCATGGCTACCTAGAGAGCCTTCTAATGCCTTCGAACATATGTATGTGCATGAACACACATACATGCTGTATTGTTTGTTAATTCTTTTTATTTTGAGAAGGTTAGTCTGTAACCCAAGATATACCACCTAAAACAGGCAACCCTAATATATTCTTTGTAAATCCGAGATTTTACATGTGACCACTTCAAATGTGAGCTTCATTTCCAGTGATTAGAATTTTTTTTTGTAAAGTCTACATTTATATTATTTTGAAAGCCTTTCCACTCTGCCTTATTACATTGACTTTATAGTCTAAAACTCCTAGATATTTTTCATATGAACAGCTATTAAGTAGTGCTTTTACTAGTAGAATTTATTTAACTTAAATGCAGGATTTTACTTTGAAATTATATCTTGTTAATTTAAATCATTCTTTATAGTAAAAAAGTGAACTAAGAACTGAAAAGTTATCATTTCTCACAGTTTTATATTTTCAGTAAATCACTGATAAAACCTTGATAAAGCCATGAGCTCTTCTACTTTTGATTTTTTTTTTTTGCTCTTAAAAGAAATTTAGAACCACATTTAATTCCCTTAGCAAATGATTGAAAATTCATTGAGAGCTAAGAGCATGACTAACTCAGTCTTGAATCCTTTTATACCTAATAGGCAATGCTTTTTATGTAGTAGATCTACTGTATTTTTTGAAGGTTCTCTTGATTCTGGGTGTTTAGCTTTTTCTAATGCCATTTTTATGCTTCCATGACATTCTTCTATAATTATTACTGGTTATGTAACTTTTTCTCCATTATTGTAAGTGTTCTTTAAAAGCACAAAAAATTTTTGGAACCACTATAAATGGTTGTTTCTCTTCTTCTTTTGTGCCTAGGTTGCAAACTTTTCTTTTTGAAAGATTTCCAGCAGTCTTGAGCTGATTTCTTACCCAAAATTGGTCAAACAATTGGATTGTTTTTTCGTGAACTTGTAGAAACCTGCTTGTTTATTCTTTAGTTTGCATGTCTATCTAGGCTCAGCATTCCCTTTCTTGGATATAGAAATGTTCAGATGACGAGTTCTTTCTTTCTTTCTTTCTTTCTTTCTTTCTTTCTTTCTTTCTTTCTTTCTTTCTTTCTTTCCTTCTTTCTTTCTTTCTTTCTTTTTTTTAAGATTTTACTTATTTATTTGTCAGAGAGAGAGAGAGCACAAGCAGGGAGAGTGGCAGGCAGACGGAGAAGCAGGCTCCCCGCTGAGCAGGGATCCCATCGTGGGACTCGATCCCAGGACCCCGGGATCATGACCTGAGCCGAAGGCAGATGCTTAACCTACTGAGCCACCCAGGTGCCCCAGACAAGTACTTTCTTTTAAGTCTTGCCTTACCAAAGTACCAAAAAGACATTCTGGTTGATTAGAATTAAGTACAAAATAGTCGTTCTTACTGTTTCCCCTTTCTTAGGAAGAGAGCAAACTGTCAAAAGATTAAGTCAAAAATTTATCAGATGTGCTGCTTTTAGCAAAAAGAGATTTTCGACAGATGTACAGCTTGTTGAATTACACATAGTCCTTACTAAATCTTGCTTCTCTGATAGTTTTGTGATTTGTATTAGATCACAAAGTCTCAGTCCATGAAACAAACATAAGGGGAAAATGCCAAAATAGAAAATCAGATCAGGAAAAAAAATGCAATGAAAAACAATTTTACATACAAATGAGTAAATGGAGGAAAAACAAACATATGTGAGTTCTGATTAAATGTTGATTTATTTCTAAATTGCAAATATATGATCACTTACATAGAAAACTGAAAATACTTAATATAAAACATATTTAAAGAACATATAATACTTAATATAATACTTAAAGAACATAAAATACTTAATATAAAACATATTTAAAGTGTTGAATTTCAAGTAAAAGTTTACTTTTACTTTGGCACAAAGACTGCCATGTCTGGAGGGGAGGCAGAAGAAAGGTCTGTAAACTCAGCCAAGCCAACTTATTCCAAAAGGTGTACCAAATGCTGGTACATAAGTGCTTCCTCCAGGCCAGTGAGATCTGCACCTGCAGTCAGCCAACATCAGAGAACAAAGCGATCCAACTGTGGTGGAGCTGTTGCATGCAGGAGTTGGAGAGGTACCTCCAAGATACATTCACATGGAACTTAGACATTAATGGGTTTGGTGGTTAGTGTAGAGTTTTCAAATGGATCTTTCAGTTCTAGCTGGAACTCCAAGGGCCAGATCTCCTAAAGTGGCTGCAAGCTTTGTTGCCTTTCATTTGCCTCAGGATACAATTGAACAAGCCATCCTGAAGTTGGCCAGATCCTCCTCTCTGGTTCCCTACAGACTTATTCTCATTTTTTTTCTTTCTTTTTTTTTTTTTTTCCCAAGCCAGGAACCAGGCTAAAATTCAATATCAAATAAAGATGGCTAGTTTTTCTGATTTAACAGGCATTTTTCACATACGATTCTGTGTGGCAATGATAGTTAGCTGTTCTCCAACTACTTGTGCTCCCCTTCCACAAAGCGGTCATGGTTGGGAATGGGCTGCTCCATCTGTGATTCTGTCCCCAGCACCCTTATTTGTTTCTATGTAGTGCTATGGGACTGGTTCTCACCAATGGAACATAAGCAGAATTGTGTCACTTCTAACCTGATGTGGCTATAAAGTACATACACATATTCTACCCTCTCCTCCCATCTGTTGGCTGAATTTTGTTGCCCAGGGAAACTTGAGAAGCTATTTCTTTAATATCTTCAGGGAAGGTTTCTAAACAGGTACAAAAAAAAGAATGTGTTCTCTCCCTACCAAGCAAGAATACAAATATTAGACTTTCATAGAGCAAGAAAAAATACCTATTGTGTTAAATTGCTTTTGTTTTAAAGATCTTTTGGTTTCAATAGCTAGCATTATATTAACCAATAGTGCCTTTATGTCAGTCATTTTCATGTATCTTCACATGCGCACACACACACACACACAGAAAGATCAGCACTCTTAGGCAATTTACCTCTAATGTCTCACAGACTAGCTGTATCAATCAGGGTTCAATCAGAGAAGTGCCACCACCATATACATGCATGTCTACATATTTACATAGGTGTGGGATGTGCATGTGCACATGCATGTGTGTGAGGGTATTTGCTACAAGGATTTGACCTTACACAGTTGTGAGAGTTAAGCAGACTTGGTAAGGCTGTTGACTTTGCATCTGATCCTGCAGCTTCAAGTCAACAAGCAGGCCGGGGAGTGAGGGAAAGCAGGGGCAAGCTGGACCTTACAGGGACAAACTGAAACCAGTTCCCAAATCTCAGTGCTGTCAAGCTTGAAGGTGTGAGTATTCCACAGGACCCACTGGCACCCTTCTTCATGGAGCTGAACACACATGTGACATACGAGTTAAAGAAACTCCAGAAGGATGTGGGGACAGGTGAAGCCGGTTCAGATCTAGCTGCTATCCCATGCTGAGGTGAGTCAGCAAATAGTCGACAGTGTTTGTGAGCTACAAAAACATCTGATGACCTTGCTTCAACCTTTGAGCACTAAAAAACAAGACAGTTGCTGCTTCACTTCCACCTTCCAAATTTTACGCAAAAAAGTCTCTCGTGGATCATCTTTAAAGAAAAATTTCAGAAAAAAGAAATTTTGTAAACAGTTCACCCTAGCCAAGTCAACACATCGCAAAGCCCTGACAGCAGTCCACTGATGGAATTACTGGCCAGCTTTTGTTCTTTAAAAGGTTACTACCCACTTATTCAACAAATGTGCATTGAGTGCCACCTATTTTCTGGTATTTGGGAAATACTGGAGATAAAAAATATGAGTAATATATACTCCAAACTTCAAGAAATCACTTTCTAGTTGAAGAAGCAAAGCTATAAACAAAGTCAAAATAAAATGTTGTCATTGCGTGGTATTGTTATTCATAGGGTGTTGTATGAACTCAGAGAGGAAGCAATGTAGGATATTGATTATACTAGATCGCCTTGCCCATATCTACAATTACAAATACCTTGGGAAACATCACACTGCCCCAATATCAGCAACTTCCAATCTGCATTTTGAAGTCAGCAACATCCCCTACTGTCTTTACAAGGTGCTAGATTGAGCCATAAGTGCAGAAAAAAACAGTGAACCTCATCTTACCTTTGGAACCACGCTAAAAGCAGTCACTAGTCAACTGCTTTATTTTGAATTGAACACAATAGAACGAAGATTTGGAGACATGTGTAAAGTCATTTTTCATATACTAATCACTTGATTTAGTAATATAACAAACATACAAATGACAAGAAATAGGAATTCATTTTCCTTCTAACACAACACAGTAAATTCTATATAGGTCCATCATCAAGGCAGAGAACCTACAAAGTGTTTTTCAAATTGTTCAGGCATTTTACCAGAATTCCCTAATTAACCAACAAACATCAACAAAATTAAAAACCAATTATTATAGCCCTCACCTGCCAAATTGGAAAACAAAGATTTACTCAAGGTCAGGAAGGATTTGTGACGAAGTGAGAAATAAAAGCCATATCTCTAACTCTTTTCCCAAATCCACACTGCTGGCCTCCATCTCTTTGCAATGGTGGAATGGACTGTAGCACTCACAATACTCCCCCTGCTGCTTTTCACCTGACTTGCCATTTTCCTTCCTCTCTTCCTCCCTCTCTAATCCCAGGGGGTATGACTGGTGGTGTTTATTCTAACTGGTTTAAGAAAGTTGGAACATTATTTTCTAAGGGGAGTGACCCAGGAAAGAGAGATGTAAATTTGTGAGTAGTCACAGAGTAAATTACATCTAAAGTAACAAAACTCTTGGAATCTCGAAACTTCGACTTACTGCATTGTGGGAGGGATTTTGACTGTGACACTAGAAATAATTTTTTTTTCAAATCAAAAATACAAAAGGAGAGAGGAAAACAAGACATAAGTGACTCTTAACAATATGAGAGCAAACTGAGGGTTGATGGAGGGAGGTGGGTGGGGGATGGGCTAAATGGGGGGGTGGGCATTATTAATGGAGGGAGCTTGTGATGAACACTGGGTGTTGTATTAAGTGATGACTCACTGAATTCTACTCCTGAAACCAATATTACACTGTGCATTAACTAATGAAATTTAAATTAAAAAATACTGAACACAAGTGGTAAAATTTTGTTTTTTGCTAAGAGCTTAATAGGGTACACGTAGGTAAAGTAACCATAATTTAACATCCTAACTGGGATATTTTGAAAGTGAAAAGGAGTCTGTTAATTATTATGCCCAGAAAGTAAGCAGAAACAGGAACTGCTCGGACAAACTGAGATGAAGGTAACCAGCCTACACAGTAACAAGCCTTTTTGTTAAGGGATACACAGAAATAGTTGTACCCTTGGCACATGCACGTGTCACATATTACTGGTTTGCCCTGGATGCTCGCTGGCTCACTGCCCCTCCCTCTGGAGATCTAGGTTTAGATCATATATTGGTTTCCTAGGACTGCTGTCACAAAATACAACAAACTGGGTGACTTTAAACAATAGACATCTATTCTCCCACAGTTCTGGAGGCAAGATATCTGAAATAAGGGTCATTCTCTCTCTGAAGACTCTATAGGAGAATCTTTCCATGATTTGCTCTTAGCTTCTGGTGTTGCAGGCAAGTTTTGGCATTCCTTGGCTTGTGGGGCATCACTCCAATCTCTTTGGCCACCATCACATGGTGTTCTTTCTGTGTGTCTGAGGCTGGGTCCCTTTTCCTCTTCTGATAAGGATACCAGTCATGTTGGATTAGGGCCCACCCCAGCGACCTTATCTTAACTTGATTACATCTGCAAAGGCTATTTCCAAATAGGTCACATTCACAGGGACCTCGGGTTAAGATCTTAACATATCTTTTGGGAGGACACAATTCAACCCTTAACAAATAACAACAGTATCAAAGAGCATATATTTAGATTTAGAATGAAAAAATTTCAAGGACCCAGCTGCCTCTGGAGTCTACTTTGCAGTTCTTACTATTACTGTTGTTTCTTGAACAAATAGACCCGTAGCGAGGCCAGAAGCAGGTTACTAAAGAGAACACAGGAGAATTACAGAGCACACAGGAAGTCATTTCACAACATGGTTCAAATCCATCGTGGAGCAGATAGTCTTTAGGAATACAATATGCCTTCTTTATGACATATTCCTTTACTGAAGAGATTTTTCCCCTTAGATAAAGTCTCTGTGAATTCAGGCAACATACCTTTTAAATATTTCTTGGTTATCGAGCCAGAAAAAAATCGCATATCTGTCTTAAAATACTCTTGGAAAGGCTAGTGATCCAACACACGTGGTTGTGAGTTCCTATGATACCAGGAAAACACGTGGCCCGGGCGTTCACCTTCACGGCACACAGCTAAATATATTCACTGATGTTTTTGATAAATTATTCATATTATTTCTTCCTAAAAGCAACACTGCCATTTAATGCTTATCAGATCCACTTCCTCCTTACCATATTCTTGTTTTTTTCTTCAGACACCTGAGAGAAAGCATTATCATGTCTTCCTGACATAGTGTTAGCAGCTTTGTGCTGTCATTTTACTGGTTACATTACCCAGAAATAAGTTAATTATTAGCTGGAGTGATATAAAATCAGAGATGGATTGTTATCTAGAAAAGCAAAAATAAACAAGGGAGAAAATATTCATGCTTTCAGGCATTGCATTTATGTTTATAGAGTATTGCACATTTTATTGTTCAAGCTTATTCCAGTAAAGATGCTTTGGGTTTTTATTCCTATAATTTATGGAGTAATGCATTTTGAGACCATTTGTCTATTCACTAAAAGTGACATATAGACCCCCCTCTCTCTCTCTCAAATGCCAGAATCAAAATACCAGGGTATGAAATCATTGTAAATTCATCACCATTTATTGGGAGAAGTCAGTTATTATTATAAGCTCCTTGCTATATATCACTATTATTCCATACTATTTTCAGACCTAATTAAAATGGAATCCTTTTTCTTTTGTCCAGAAAACACACTGCATTGCTAACGGATTTGTTTACTTGATGCAAATGTATACCGCACGCTGTTCAGTAACATGTAAATTATGCGGGCCTCCAACCGTAGTGGTCGTTTTGCATTTCTGTGCGTTGGGGGGGATTATATTTTATCTTGCATTTTCATGTGTCTCTGTGCAGACATCCAAGAGATAGATTAAGAATGTTTTGAATTAAGGGTTGAGGGGTGCATTTTAATCATTTGAGGTTTGAAAAGGGAGGTTTGAAGGGAATCTGATCAATACCAGAGATAAGGATATGGTTTCTGGTGCTGCCATGACAGGCAAATGTGACGGCATTGACCTTATACTGGACTGGAATGCTTAGAACTGCAACAAGATATCAATCTTTAAACACCATCAAATGTCACATACTGTACTTAATCCGTATTACAGTTCCTTTGCTCCTAAATATCATGGCAACTGTGGTAAAACATATATTTTACATTTATAGACATTTTGACTCATTTTCTCTCACAACGTTTCTGTTTTAATACAGATAATGTGTGACAACGGGCTAACTGGTCAGAGTGTCTTGTTATGCATTTGTAGTCTTAGTGCTTTTCCTTTCTACTGATCTGTGGTCATATACTTATTCTCCCCAATGCGTCTTTAACTCTTAGAAAAATTTATGCCAAATAAGGCCAGCTTTTGAGTATTCTTCTAGAACACATGGGTTGTTCATTTGCTAGTGTAGCAAGCCAATAATGACCTCAGAAATTGTTCCAAATGGAGCCACTGAAAAGCAAACTTGTACATTTTTTATTTCTTTTTAACTAATACTTTGTAATGCCCTCTATTGGGGGCTTGGTCCCTTGAGCTATTATTGCACTGAGGTCTACTGATAGGATGAGGGGAGGAATGTGAGATCTGCATCATGTGACAAAGTCATGGGGCTTGGTAGGGTGGTGCTATGGACTGAGTATTTGTGCCTCCGCATTCATATGTTGAAACCCTACCCCCCACCCATGTGATGGTATTGGAGGGTAGGGCCTTTGGAAGGTAATTATGATTAGTGAGGTCATAAGGGTGGAGCCCTCACGAATGGGATTATGAGAGTCACAAGAGAGCTTGCTTGTCTCTCTGTTCTCTGCCATGTGAAGATGCAATGTTAAACCAGGCCTCTGCAATGTGGAAGGTTTTTGCCAAAATCCAGCCATGCTGGCACCCGATCTCAGACTTCCCATCTCCGTAACTGTGAGAAATAAATTTCTGTTGCTTATAAGCCACCTAAAGTATGGCATTTTGTTATAGCAAGTTGGATTAAGACAGGTGGTTATAACCAGGCTTATATTTATCCACCCTCTGTAACTTTATGGAAGAGATTCATTTGTACATTCTTTATAATGCTTTACAAAGATGATTTTAAACCTTGTCATCTCTTTCTTTTGGTCGAAGCTCTCATTGCCTGCACCAGAGGATGGTTGCTGTATAAGCTGGGAATTCCCCCGTAAACAACAACAACAACAACAGATCCAGTGGAAACTGTCATGAACTCAGAGGGTTGCATGTGAATAATAGTAATAATAATAAAATATTAGCAGCCAATAGTTACTGTGCCAGATACTATCCTAGGTATATTAGATGTATTATCTCACCTGATCTTTATAAGAATGCCCTGAGAGAGGTACTATCATTGCCCACATTTTAGAGATGAGTAAACTAAACCATAAGAAGCTAAAACCTAGTAAGTAGCAAAACCAGAATTTGAACCCAGGAAGTCTGATTCCAAAATGTGTGATATTAAAGCTATTCTGAACTGGAATAAGATTCACAGAGAAGCAAAGAGGAAGAGGGTCAGTGAATATAGAGGTACCAGTCCACTCAGTGGTGAGGGCTTCACAGTATGATGGCTGAAACTCTTGGACCATAGTACAGCTGGTGTTTACACCTGACACAATTGTCTGATCCATTTCTAGCCACCACATGTGTCACAAGTCTTAACCCCACAGTCATTAATATGTGTTCCTTGCTTTAATCCAAAAGTACACAAAGCAAGAACAGTTGCCAAGGATAGGGAATTTGAAGAATTGTAAAAGTACAGGTAAGAAGCTAGGAGAGGCAGTAAAAGGAATTAATTTTGGTCTCAACTTTAAGCTAGAAAAGGCTTCTACAGTACAAGAAAAATGTAGATTTTCTTTAGTATAAAACCTACAGAGAAGTTCTTGTTCTATCCAAGATGAACTTAACATCTTCCAAGGCAGGTTGATGTTCTTTACTCTCAAGGGTCTTACATGATGTCTACTGGGAACCTAAAGAATACTTTGCCAACTGTGCAGAATCCAAAGCTATTCCCAAGAAACATAATTTGGTTCAATGTAGTCACTGGATTAATCCTTGACAGTGATGTCATCATTTGGAAGTCACCAAGAATGAGCACAACCCAAACCCTTGACCCAACTCCGTGAGCCACTTACTTTACACAACTCTCCATCAATAAAAAACCAGGAGTACAAGAAATGATACCAGGAATGATCAACATGTGACCTTCGCAAAAGAAAAATGAAAAGGAAAAAGAACTAAACCCAATAAGGGTCAAAACACGAAATGCATTTAAGGAAAGATGATTCTTCTCTTGAACATTGCTAGAATGAAAGAAAAAAGAGATGATGACGAGAATGGTATTGATACAATTTACCATTTGTTGAATATTTAATGTGCTAAGTACTACAATAGACGTCAACGCCACATAGTTAGGGATTGTTGTCCCCATATTTTTTCTGGATAAGAAAACTAAAGCTTAGAGAAGCAAAGCATTTTGCCTAAAGTCCCATAGCCATTCTTTCAGTGGCAAGATTCAAACCTAGTTTTTCATTATTCCAAAACATGTGCTCTTCACTGCTTACCTACACTACATTTGCATAGATGATAAAAATCCAGTTGCACGTTTCATATCGTAGTAGACAGAATGCCTCCACAATGCTGCATTTCCTGCTTGACTAGAATGATATAAGAACACACTAAGGAGCTATCAAGGAGAACCACAGGGGCAATGTTCTTCTGGAGGTGGTCCAAAGTGCAGTGGTCTCCTGTCCCCTGTCCATGAGGTTCCACAGAGGTCTGATTATGCTATGTATTTATGACCACGCCAGCCAAGGGGATTCAGAAAACATTTATCCAAGCCTACTGAAAATCCTTTTTAGTTTTTCTTCAGAAATTAATCCAGTCCCTTGCTGAGCTAAGAATAAAGAATAAAGACAAAGACCACAGCATCTGAGAAATTTAAACATTTATTAAGACTAGAGCAACCATTTTAGGTAAATCAGGTTTGAATTTCAGTTCCGTTGGAAAACAAGCAGCAACTAAAGGATTAGTTCTAAAGAAGTTCTAAAATGTCTTGCAGGCTACTGAAACTAGTTCTTCTAGGAATTATGAAGTGGTAGGCTGAGTGATTTTGCAAAGTGGATTCCTGGGAGTTCTGTGCATAGATTGGTGTTAGCAGAATCTCCAGGTACCACCTCAGACAAAGGATTAATACATTGTTAAAGGTACCCCTTCCCCACTCTTTTTACTTCCATTATTTCTCTTTTTATTTGTGATAATAAAAACCTAGACTTTAGTCCTGGGATCCAATAACCTGAAATTATGCATGTCTGCAGGCTTCCCAAGTGACTTTGGTACACAGATTTGTTGACAAGGAGTCTTAGAACAGCATAGGCAACGTGAGGAATAACCACCTCAGCTTGGCTGGGTGCATGTCAGGCCTGTGAGCTCTTCACCTACAAGAGAGGTAGTAGGAAAACTGTAGCAGGCATGGAGAGGAGAGGCACTGCCTGGACAGACACGCTTCCATGAGAGCACTTGCCTCACAGCCCTAGAGTGTGGTCGGTAAATACTGCCCTCAGCTCCTTCACAGTCACTTCCAACTGTGGAGAGCCACCTCACTCAAGGCCATAAGCTTCCCTGAGGCAGCCTACATCTGGTGACTGACAGGCGGGGGTCAACAAAACAAGTCTGTCAGGCAATATTCACTTAAAAACTCAGCTTTGCCAGAAGTTGAACTTCTTCCTCTGTCAAGCCCTGTCCCCTGCTTCCTTTCATTGATGTTGATCCCCAATAAATAAATGAATTTTAGCCAAGTTCTATCTTAGCATCTGTGGGAAACACTTAACATTTTT
This sequence comes from Mirounga leonina, assembly GCF_011800145.1. Lineage (NCBI taxonomy): Eukaryota > Metazoa > Chordata > Mammalia > Carnivora > Phocidae > Mirounga > Mirounga leonina. Next base: position 96,001,862 of record NW_023270807.1, on the reverse strand, counting down.
GGAGTACTTACTATGTGCCAGGGAAACCTCTAAGATTTATATGCATTATCTTATTTCGTTCTACCAACAATCTTATAAATCAGCTACTGTTATTACCCCATTCTGTCAGGGAAGGAACAAACTTGGGAGTCACAGATTTAGGATTTGGGCCTAGGCTGCCCCAATTCAAAATGATATTTAGCCACTTATTTTATTACTTATGTTTGAGGCATATTTGGTGTTTTCAGGAAACTTGGTATACAGAGTGTAGTTAGAGGGCTGAGAATATGAAAGAAGTTGATGAGAAAGAAAGGTTTGAAACTCAAGAAAAAAGGAATCTGGAGGAGGGTGTAAAGATTAAATTAGCAAAAGGAATGGTATGAAGATGATCTATCAGCTATCTATAGGGGGAGAACAGAGCTGTGGGGATTTCTGGGTTGAGAAAATAGGATAAAACCATCAGCTCCAAAACCATCGGTCTCAAGAAGTTGCTTGGGAGAGGAGTTGAATTAGAAACTGTGTGAGACCAAAGGAGACCCTAGCAGACGTGAAGGTGAAATTGGATGGAACTAAGAAAAGAAAGCTTCCTGAAGATGAAACTCTGCAGTGATGCTCTGCAGGGTCGATTGTTGCCTCCCTATGTTCACTTTGTCAGCCCTGGGATTTCCCCACACTTTGTGTCCATCAGTGGGATGAGCTGGCCTTCTGCTAAGAATCAGAGAAAGGGACTCAGCTCTCGCCACTGAAATGCAAGAGTAGGTTAATTAAAGTCCTCAGTCTAGGGTTAAGGAAATCAATCCAGAACTCAGGGAACAGTCATAAACACAGCCCATTTGCCATATTGCAACAGAAGGACTGAGATCCTTGGAATGAAACCTGCAAACAGAAATTGAAATCAGAAATTGAACCAGATGAGCCAAGCCAAAGGCAGAGCACAGACGATGGAGTTACATGGGAGTTGGTCAGCCAGAACAGTGGTCCACAACCCTGACTGCACATGAGAATCACCTGCAGAGCTTTTAAGAAAAAACATGGGCCCCGCCTCCAATCAGGATGGGACAGGGCATCGGTGTTTTTCAGGTGAGTCTCATGCACAATGACAGTTATGGTTTAATGAGCTGGAGATACAAAGTATCAAGAAGTGACCAGGTTTCACACTTGGGCTAAAAGAGAATTGCCAGGAAAGGCCATTCCCAACTTATGCTCAATCAAGATGGAGTCTCAGCTTTACTTTGACTCTGAGAAATCACCCTGTTAGCCTGCTTCATAACACAGAGCATGAACAAGTGGAAAATGGAGCATGCCAGCATTCTCCTCATTATGGCCCCAAGGCAGCTCAGAGAGCAGAACTTCACCACTTCTAGATTCTTTTGTTGATGATGAAGAAAGTGGCCATCCTTGAACACAGGGTACAAGCACTTCATCACAGTTACCATATACCCACGTATTTTAAAAACAATTTAAGGTAGATAATATAAATTCATACAGGATAAGTAATTTTAATAGAAAAAAAAATCAGAGAAACATAGAAAAAGCAAAATTAATTCAGAATAAAGTTACTACATAAAGATACACAAAATAAGTTCGTATGTAATAACTAAAGTCAATTTTGACCCCAAACCACTGTCTTTTGTCCCCATCCAACAACCTGCTTCCCCCTTAACACCAAACTTTGGTTTAGGACAAAGACAGAGGTCTTTGAGTTTTGGAAAGTTGGGTCCTCCCTGGCTTCCTTAGAAGAGGAATAAGAGGAAGTCATCTGGGTTGCCTCTGAATTTTTTTTTTTAATTTAGCTAAGAAGAAGGAGCCTAATGAATGAGAAGACTTTTGCCTTATGTCTTCTTTCTTGTCTGGAGTGGCAGGCACTAGAGTTCTCAAGCTTTGGTCAATATTAGAATCACTTGAAGAACTTGGTGACCATGGGCCCAGACCCTATTCTTCAAAGTGCCTGCACCTCTGCTTTATCAGTTATGTCATTTCAATGCACACCAAAGTTTGAGAACTCTAGCTAGAGCTGCAACATTCTTCCTGTGTCTGAAGGAGATTCAGACACTGGTCCCCAGATGAGATGCTGAACCCATCCCAGCACTCATCTTCAGGTATCTTGCTGTGTAAAAAGGTAGAAAAAAACCTGCTTAAGTTATTGTAAGTCAATGTGGCTAAAAGCATTCTTGGTTGATACACAGCCAAAGGAAAAGCAAAGAATCACAACCAATTATAATATCCCCAATGCCCATAGACTCAAAATGTTCTAGTTGTTCAGAAAAAATTTCAATTTAAGCCCTAAGGCCAAAGAAAAATTCTTCCCTAGGCCTGCATAAAGGAGACACTGCTTGCCATGATGAGAAACACTTTCAGCAATATTCTTATAGGAGATAAAAAGAGAATTTTTCATACAATCTCTCCATGGTGTCTCAATGCAAACTACCAAAGCATAGTCCAGTAAAAATGATTCTGCTAAATAAGATGTAGATTGCAGGGGATCTGACTTAATCTCAGAATGAAATTTAAACTATCTGGATGACTAGTTGTTGAATAATGTAGAAAGATAAAAATCAAAAAGCAAATCTAAGGATTGATTAGCATGGGCCTCTCATAATTTGGTTTGGCAATCTTTTCTGACTTCTGATACAAACATGAATTTCTCATTAATTCATAATTACCCAATATTTACCAAATAGTCCATACCAGCTCTACTTTCTTCCACTTTATCCTTGAAGTACAAACAAATTTCAAGCTCAGCTTGTTCCAGTTGTATTTTATGTTTGTTTTGAAGCTCCAGGTGTCTTCTCTGGTTGGACACTCATCCATTCCAACAGCTTCTAAAAAGTGTTCAAATATTACTGCCTTTTAAAAGAGCAACCATAGAAGACCATTGTCAGGATTGCTCATGGAAAGTCAAGAGAGAGCAGCCAGGAATGGAAAAATGGGCCCAGGAATGCAGGTGCAGGTGTGGAAAGGTTGCTCCAGTGCTGGTCCCACAGTATCTGCAAGCCTCAGATCTGGACCTGGTCATCAGGTCTCACTGTAGAGCAGAACTATTGCCTCATGTAATAATAGAAATTATGCCTGGTGCTGACTTGACTTAATTATAATTCACAACAAACCCACAATGCTATGAGCCAATAGCTTCTTCTGCCTAGGCTAAACATGACCAAATACTGGGTGCATTTCCATGAGACTCATGGAGAACTTCCCCTTCACCTCAGATTTTCTCTGGATCAGGACCCATACTTTTCCCCTTTAGTCCTGTCTTGGAGAATTACTTTGTCTTTTTGTAAAATAATTATTCCACTTGTTATCTTGATGCTTTTTGTCCATCCATTCTCTCTGTCCATCAGTCATCCCTGTTCTTCATGTTCAACCCTCCACTTTCTTCCTTCTGTTTCTGCCCTTCCAACTACAAACATATCTCTATATTCCTGACCCTAAAACAAATCCCTCCCTTGGTCCTCCCTTCACATAAGCTACTGTCTAATATCTTCCCTTTAATAGAGAAGTTCTAAAAATAATAGATTGTGCTGAAAGACTTCACTTATAACATCCTTTACCCACCACTTCAATTTACTTTCCAATGCTTTGAAAAATAAGATCTTCACCTAATACTCCACTAAATCTTGCTTTTTAGAATGACTTCAATAAACTAATTATCCAAATCTATTGCTTTTTTTACATTCCTATCTTCCTTTCCATACTGACATTGCTGATCACTCTGATTTCAAAATTTCCTCCGCCCTCGGTGTCAATGATTACACTTTACTCTTCTGGTTCTTATTGTAACTTCTATTTCTTTGACAAATTATTGTTTCCCTACCTTCTTGTACATACACAGACACACAAATACACATGTCTATATACACATGCGCACAAAAGCTGTCCATTGAAGAAGGATGCCATGTCTACTCTTGCCCTCAATGACTGAAAATGACTAGTCACCAAGTGGCAGCTAAGTTAGGACAATAAGGGAGGGTGAGCAGGACATGGAGATTTAACTCCCTCTGAATATAGGCACCTCAATACCCCAAATTCTGTTCCTAGGTCCTTTCTCATCTCACGGTGGCTATTACATTAATCATAATTTCTACCTAAATGACATCCACATTCAGTCACATTTAGCCCTGATTTTTTCTATCCAGACTCGGGCCAGAATAACCACTTGCCTGCCTGTAGTACATGAATATACTGATGACCTTTCCAATTCTTCATGTCCAAAGTCAAACCTGTCATCTTTACTCACAACACCCAGTACCTAGTATAATGCCTTGTAAAACAAATGTCTCTTTAATTTTTATCTGTATTTTTTAAGAGTTTAAACAATTTTATAATATTTTCATAAAACTAGGTTTTAAAGCATATTTGTGCATAAAAGTTGTGACCGGCCCAATTTTTAAAGCCATGAGGAGGTTTTACTGCTGAGCTACATTGAATGACAAGAGCTTAAGGCGCTTCTGGTTCTTTCCATTATTTCTCAAATATACAATTTTCAGATCCCCTAACAGCACATTTGTCCCTCTCTGGTCAAAGTCTGTCTTGTTAATATTCTTTTAAAAAAATATGACTCCTGGAATTGTCAGAATGAGTTCAGCACTGTTGCGTAACTCCGTAAGTTTTGTAGACACAGCTAAACCTAATAACCATTCCAACCTGCTATGTGGCTGCTGGCTTCAATTTCCAGTACTAGCTAAAGCAGCATGGGCCTTCTGTGTGTGTGTGTCTGTGTGTGTGTGTGTGTGTGTAAGAGAAAGTGATAGAAGAACAAGGGGTGGAATTTGCTTTTTTACGTAACTTACCTCACAGTGCCCTTCCATTATTAAATACAGCATCTGAAAATGGATCCATTGTTTTGTGAAAATAGTTTTGGGAGTAGAAATAGGTCTTTTAGCTGCTCTGCTATGATCCAGTGATTAGACAACAGATGGACAAACACATAAACACTAAATAAAAAACATGTGCCAAATTCATGTCCCAGGATTTATTCATGAGCCTATGAAAACTTGAAGACTTATGTGCAGATATGCATATTTATGAAGCTGAAAACAATGTCACATTATTATTTCCTAACCTACAGGCCTCTTGATTTTATGTGTGCATAAAATGACTAATTTTGAAATGCAATGTTTTTTACCTGCATCTGTCTTCTTAGATGCTGGATGAAAGAGAAATCCCCAAAGTCATATAGATTCAATTGAAGTCATAAAGTTAAAATAGAATGCAATACCTTGTCTATTTGCTATTGCCCAATTCTTTGCTGTTTGCTTTATTAAAGAGTTTAATGACTTTGAGTGATCTAAGATCTCACAAAAAACAACTAAAGCCTTTATTTGCCACATAAAGAGCTGAGTCCACATTGATGCAGCAAAAACTGTGTCTTGTATTATTCCACAGTTACTTAGTAGGGTGAGGAAAAAGTGGAACTGATTTCTCATGTTGAACATCAGAAAGAAAAAAGCAAGAGCAATGAACATTTTTGAGTGTTCCTATGGGCGAGGCACTATTAAAAGCACTTTCCATGTATATTAATTCACTTTAATCTCATAATAATCCATCAAAATGGATAATGTTAATAATCCCATTGCACAGATAAGGACACTTGGACCCAGAGCAGTCCTACTGCTAGTTAATAGTGGAGTCAGATCTCAGTTTAGGGAAAAAATTTCCGGAGTCAACATTTAATTCTTGTTACATAACTTCGTTAATGTTCACTGTTTCTCAAATAAACACAAGTAGTAGTATTTTAATTTGGTGGCAATGTTATATGTATTTAATTCTTCCATCAATTCATTCAATTATCTTCATAATCCTGCTTCAAACTTCAGCAACTTAGCTTTAACTATGTGAAAAGTCCAAGGTACAAAACGCCAACATTTTGGTTTTCCCAATACCCACAAAACTTTTCAAGGAAAATACCTCCAATTTTTTTGGAAACTGACCGAAACCTCCCAATCCATTGATCTGAAACTGGAGTGATTATTTTGCAGCATGACCCAGTCAGCCCAGCCACAGTTTATTCCTGGGAGGATACATGACTTCAACTGAACCAAATGATCCCTGCCTTGGGAACGTGGGAATGGGGACTCTCCCTGGGTGCCTCAGTTACAAGATATAAAATGTGAACACTTTTTGAAAGTTATGCTGTGCTCTGTGGACTTGGGGGCAGCACAAGGAAGGAAAAATGTACCTTCATGGGGAAAAGCCAGACAGAAGACACGGAGGAGGATCCCAAGCTTTTCATAAGAACTCCAATCTTGTAGCCCATTTCTGGAGCCCACTGGACTTTATGCCTTCTGGTTACAAAATACATTTTGGTATCCATAGACGCTTTGGGGTACCCTTCTGGTATCCTTTCTCTTTTTGTTTCAACCGGTTCTAGTTGTGTTTCTATTGTTTGCAACCAAAAGAATCCTAATGAGTTTCAACAAAATGAAACAAAACATTACATTTAGAAAAGGTATGCACATTTTATGTATTCATTATATTTAATTAAATCTATCATGGGGAAGCATTTAAAAAGTTTTTGCTGAAACATTCATCAAAAATTTTTACCAGCTATACCCATCTTTGAAGGTTAACACTTGGAAAGGATAGATGAGAAAGAATAATTGAATTTTACTAGGCCAGGCTTATCAATAAAACTAGTCATTTACAGTTCTATTTGCCTGAGGACACATAGCTTTTGAATGTTTATTATCTAGGGTCATGAAATAAAGCTTCCAGCATGTAAAAAGAGTGCTGAATACACCATGTTTCTTTTGACCTCTATTTGCTGCTCCTGGGTCAGAATGTTACCTGCCTTGGGCAACTTTGCAGCAGGGCTGTGGGTCTCTTAATCACCAGAGGCGCTGGGACACAGGCTGTGAGCCCGGCTCCGTGTGGGCAGAACAATGGAACTTGAAGACAAATGAAAGTCTCCACCCACTTTAAAAAATTTCTCTCAGATGCCTTCCCTAGTGAGGATGCTTGAGTGAGGAAAAGGAAAAGCAAAACCTTGAAACCATTCCCTTCCCTGTCCAACTATTTGAGTCAAATGCCAAGTCAGGAGTGGAGACAGGCATAGAATTAAAATGCTATCCATAAAATGAGCAGTGGCTAACATGGTACATTGACTGGGTAGTAAAAAATTAAATCAGAGCCAAAGCTGTGGCATTAGTTCAGGCTGTACTGTATTCAGCTGGACTGTTCTCAAGTTAGGTGGTGCTTTATTATCAGGAGTCAGGTGGCTGGGGTGTAATACTGATGTTTCATTTAGTGAGAGTATTTACTCTGTGACAGCTAATGAGTGCTCAGTGTTTGAGAGGAAAAAAGAATAGGGAAGAATTACCATGGATCATCTGAGTTAATGTTCAAAAGAAATGACTGCAGTTATAGTTTGGCAGGACAGTAAATGGTTCTCTCAAATATTTGAGAAAAACCACTTGCTACTTAATTTTAGAGGTCCTCCTTATTTTGTCAGGGCTCCTGATAATCACTTCTCTACCTGGCTATAGATGCAGATTCAGCAAATACTTATTGAACACTGACTATGCAGAAAAATATGATGGCAAGATGTTTGGAATCAGATGAGCTTTGTTGCAAATCCCAGCTTATTCCCAGTTTGGGCCATGAAGACAACACATTGAAATTAATTTTCTCATTGCTGTTATAACACTGACTTCATTTCTTCATTCCTAACACCTTTGGTCATGGAGTTAGAGGGTGCTCCTGCAAGACCAGTGTACCGGGGCAAGGGATTCTCAAGGGTTCCCGTGGACCAGAAGGAGAGAAAGGCTTTCAGATGTCAAAGGAGCGCCATTATTGGTCTATTCAAAATGACTGCGAAAGGGGCAGAGGAATAAAAGCGGACAGAACCTGGAAGTAAAAGCCAGATTCCTGGAGCTGAAGAGTACGCACCAGAATACATTCCCCTGGTCAAGAGAGCTGCAGGACAGAGCGTCCAGAGGGTGTTCTAAGAGCCCCCGACAAAATGCCCCCAAGAGAATCGGCTGTCCACTGGCCCCCAAAACCCAAGTCTGTCTGGAATAAGTTCAAGCAATCCTTTTCTTATGTACTTACAGCTCCTCTCTCCTTGACTCCAAGTGTCAGAAAGTGGGTGGCAGGCTAGGGCAAGGAGACCAAGAGCAAAGTAGAAAAATAAGAAAAGTTATTATCATAACAAAGTCTTCCATTGCTGCCTTCCTGCAGCAAGGGCTGGGGAGAACCCGAAGCTAAGAATTGTGTTTATGATCTGAGAGTACCAACCTAATTTCCTTTTTATTTTTAAGATTTATTTATTTATTTGAGAGAGAGAGAGATCACGAGCAGGGGGAGGAGCAGAGGGAGAGAGACAATCTCAAGCAAACTCCCCGCTGAGCACGGAGGCTGACTTGGGGCTCCATCCCACAACCTTGAGATTATAACCTGAGTTGAAATCGAGTCAGATGCTTAACCAACTGAGCCACCCAGGCGCTCTGCAACCCAATTTCTGAATGAGAATATATTGCTCCTTGAAGTGACCTAGGACTCAGTTACCTAAAAATGAACAGAAAGCCCAGGAGGACTGTGCGAAATTTCAGCTCCAGACTGGTGATGAATACATTTTATGAAGTGGCAATGGGAGACAAAAGCAAAACATTTATTTTAATTACATCCTGAGTTTTTCTTGTTCATTAACTTGGTAGAAGAACTGAGCCATTTTTTTTTTCCAGGCACTATCCTACTAAGTGCTTTTCATGCATTATCTCATTTTATTTTAACTCTCACATCAAATATACAAATTAGATATAATTGTCTCTCTTTTGAAAATGAGAAAAATAGAGCTTGGAGAAGTTCAGTATTTTGCCTAAGGTCACATATATCGTACGTGGAAGAGCGGAGAAAATAGCTAGGTCTGTCTGATTCATGAGTCCACCTTCCAAATGACTCTGCTTTTAACCCCTACCCTGTGCTACTGGCACAAAGAAACTATTCATAATTCAGTAAAAAAGGTTTGAGAGAGGGGCGCCTGGGTGGCTCAGTTGGTTGGGCGACTGCCTTCGGTTCAGGTCATGATCCTGGAGTCCCGGGATCGAGTCCCTCATCGGGCTCCCTGCTCGGCAGGGAGTCTGCTTCTCCCTCTGACCCTATCCCCTCTCATGCTCTCTATCTCATTCTCTCTCTCAAATAAATAAATAAAATCTTAAAAAAAAAAAGGTTTGAGAGAAAGATCTTTCAGTTAACAGCATGTAAAACATCCCAGTTTTGTAAAAAAATATATTTCTGTATGTATTTAGAGGAATGTGTGTGATATCTCTGTGTGAAATATTTTTAAAGTCTAGAAAAATACCATGATTTTTCTGCAGTTGGCTGTGGGTTTTTCCTTCTATTTGCTTACCTTTGTTTCTGACTTTTCTACTACTCCTGCTTTTGTAAAAAGATAATCATTTATTTTTTATTAATTAAAAAAATAAATATCCCTTCTGTGTCTTGTGTTTTCTTTTCTTGGGTTTCATTATGTGCCTGGTGTTTCTTTAAGTTGATCTCAACATTTTGATCACCAAATTTGGTTTAAATCAGTAAATTCTGCCGTCCTGAGCAGTTCAGATCCTCCTGGTCCCCATGTATACCGATGGCGCCAAGTGCTTTGCGGTTCCTCTTTCAGACAGGTATACTTGATCACTTCAGAGCTTATTGCACAACATACCCACACTAATTTACTTCCTAGCAGCATATTCCTATTAAGAATACAATGAACCTGTGTGACTCCATTTCTACGACATTCAGGGAAGGAAAAATGAGAAGCATAGAAACCAGATCACTGATTGCCAGGATCTGAAGATGGGGGAAGGGTTGGCTAAAATTGGCTGGGGGTTATTTGGGGGGGGGAGTAACAAAATTGTTCTATAAGGTAGTTGCATACTGTGTATGTTTGTTGAAAGTTGCAGAACTGGACGTTAAAATTGGGAATTTTCCAGTAAGATATATTGTACCTTAATAAAACATGGGAAGAACTACAATATAAATTTGACATGCCTTTATCAGTTTTCCTTCTTAGTCATATGAGAAAAATAATATTCAATACATGATCTTATTTCTCAAACCTTCTTCTTATCAACACCACTACAATTAATTGTTGTCCTTTGGGTCTCCTTTCTCTTCTCACAGTTTACCAAGTTCATTAAAGAAAACCATTGTGGCCACATACAAATGGCCACATTTGTCTCCCCCTCCCCAGACTCCATGTATTTTGGACCAATGATTAATTTAACACTACCTTTTAAATAATTAAAACAATCTTTAAATCCCATTTGAGGAAAAACGTTTTCTTAAAAAATGCTTAAGAGCATTATTTTATTTATTCTAGAAGACATCTAGAGCAGTGATTTTTGACCATAGCTGCACAATGGAATTACTTGAGGATCTTTTTAAAAATTACCAGATCTACCATTCCACTTACAGGGATTCAGACATATTATTTGGGTACAGCCTGGGGAAACAGATTTTAAAAGCTTCCCAAATTATTCTAGTATTTCTAATTCTTGTCCAAGTTGAGAGCCACAATAGAGAGTTTTTAGAATACTTTTTTCCCCAAAGAAACTTCCTCTTTCATAGCTACTCTTAAAGAAGGAAATGCTTATTTTTAGTATATAAAATGTGTGTGTGCACAGAAAGCCATTATTGTGATTTCCTTAAGCTGCTGAAGTGATTTGAGATCGTCTTAATGACTAATGATGGTTCATTGCATTTCCTGCATTTCCTTTCCAGCAGCATCTTACTTTGGCATCCAGGCTGGTAGTGGAGATGACAGCTGTAGGAGAATCAGATCATCTAGTTTTTCAAAGTGTAGTTTGTTGGTAGCTACCTATTCCATCCGTGGATAAGGAGTAACATCATGCCACGTGAAGACAATTACACAATCTATCTTAAAAGGGAAGGAGAATCAAGTCACTGGTGGGAATGAAAATGAAATGTGAACAGCCAGGACAGCTCAGATTCACAAGTTAAGGGGAAAGGTCCCTGGTTGCATTTTATTGAGGAAAATACGTTTTGTGTCCAGTCCAGAATCATGTCTGGTCTTCCCTCACCAAACTCCCTGAGGGTATAGCAGGTGCCCAATCAACATAGACAGACATCCTTGTAGGCAAGTGAAGCTGGTGAGAATGTATTATACACTTTTAATATTTACTGATTGTAGGTCTCTACTAGAAATGGTAAAATTCTAGGCTGGACATCAAAAGGTCTTTGTAATGCTCCCACTCCAACTTCCTGGGTGAATTCAATGATTTAAACCATTTTTACCCTCAGCTTTCACATCTATTAAATGGCTGTAAGGAGTACAACCTATGTAGATAAGTATTGTTTGGATAAAAGGGTATCATATCAGTGTGATAAAGTGAAGGCATTATCACCTAAATAGTGATCTCTTATTTTAATTCACAGAGGATATAATAAAGTCTAAGATCTACTGCATAACTCTATAAACTTCCTGTCTCCTTGCCCAGAAGCCCCATTCCCATCACTGGTGCTACTTAGCTTGGACCAGCTCATTCTAATCAGATAAGGCTTAAGTTTTATTCACTATAAAACTAGACTTGTAGATTCTGCTATGCCCTGAGCCTCAGCTCTCTAACTTATCTCTGGCCTTTTCTCCCTATTCCTTAGTCCTTGTTTTCATATTTCAAACTCTAACCTAATACCTTTCAAATGTCTGTACTATTTTGCTCTCACTAGTTCTCATGGATTTTTTTTTTAAAGATTTTATTTATTTATTTGACAGAGAGATAGAGAGCACAAGTAGGCAGAGAGAGAGGGAGAAGTAGACTCTCCACTGAGCAGGGAGCCCCACGCGGGGCTCAATCCCAGGACCCTGGGATCATGACCTGAGCCAAAGGCAGCCGCTTAACTGACTGAGCCACCCAGGCGCCCCGTTCTCATGGATTCTTAAGTCTTGGTCCTGAAACTGTGTGACCCAATATCCTTGACTTATGTCTGTCCTGTGACTGGAACCTCCCAGGCTTCGTAGGCAAGGTTTCCTCGACTCTGAGCTGACTTGCCAACACTTCCCACCTTACCTTACAGACACTGAGAATAGATACAGATCATTGAGATTTTCAAGGGCCAAGATCTGTGCCAAGCACTTTGGAAGGGAGATATTATTTGTCATTGTTATTTTGACAAGGGAAACTGGGCTTAGAAAACAAAATTTGTGTTTGACAACAGTTTGTTGGATGAATATAACTCAGAAGAGTCCATGACTTTTGTGATATTTCTAACCCAATCTAGTACAATACAAAATAAATCATTAAATATGAAATCCAGAATATAAGTCCCCCTACCAAAGTGAAGTCAGTCTTTCTATTAGTCTCATAAAATCATTAGTCAGAATTAAAGAAACTTCGGGGTTATCACAGGATTTTCATCCAGCCTCTCTGAATTATCACTGAAGAAGAAATAAGCAAAGCTCAAAAACTCCTGGCACTAACTCAGTATTTTTAAAAGTGTCTTTATGGAGAATTTTAAAGGTATTTAATTGTTTTCTCTTTAAGATGGTCTTCCCTTTTGACTGAGTTACAGTCATACTTAGGACCAATGCATTAGCCTTAGTCATTTCTGTATTCCCATGGCCCATTCAATTATTCATTTATTTAGTATATATTTATGGAATGCCTACAATGCAGCATGAACTGTTATGGTTGGGTGTGCAATCACGAGGAAAACAGACATGATTATAATCCTCGTGGCACTTAAATCTAGTAAAAGAGAGGTAAAAAAAATTAAAATAATTTTAGGTAAAGAAAAATGACTATGAAAAAATAAACAGGTGCTGGGACACCTGACTGGCTCAGTTGGTAGAACACGCAATTCTTGATCAGGGTCATGAGTTCAAGCCCCACCTTGGGTATGGAGCCTACTTAAAAAAATAAAAATAAACAAAAAAATAAACAAGATGCCTTAATAGAAATACTGGCTTAGAAGTGTACTTTAAATGGAATTATCAAGGGAGCCATCTCCAAAGCAGAGGCTTGACTGAGACCAGAAAAGTGGGAAATATCCAGTTGTGCCATGTGAAATGTACAGGTGCTGGGAGAAGAGTGACCCTGGCTTGAAAGATCAGCAAACATAAAAATAATACAGCAGCAAAGAGATTGGCATGTTTCAGCAACGGGCAGATGGCACTGTGATTAGAATAGAATGAGCAATTGGGAATTTGGTCTAACATGAGGCTGGAGAGTGAAAAGGACCAGGACATGTGGGACCTTGGAGGTCATGGAAAGGAGTTTGGATTTATTTTTAAAGATTTATCTATTTATTTGAGAGACAGAGAGAGAGAGAGCATGTGCATGAGCAGGGGGAGGGGCAGGGGGAGAGAGAGCATCCTCAAGCAGACTCCCCACTGAGTGCAGAGCCTAATGTGGGGCTCGATCCCAGGACCCCAAGATCATGACCTGAGCCAAAATCAAGTGTCAGCTGCTTATCCGACTGAGCCCCCCAGGTGCCTTGAGTTTGGATTTCATTTTAAGCATGCTGGGAATCTGAGAATTCATTTATGATGGCCAATTGTATGTGTCAGCTTGAATGGTTCATCGAGTGCCCAGATATTTGGTTAAACCTTATTCTGAGTATTTCTGTGAGGATGTTTTGGATGAGATTAACATCTAAATCAGTATTGTGAGTAAGCAGATTGCCCTCCTTAATGTGGGTGGGTCTCATCCAATCAGTTGAAGGCCTGCATACACCCCAAGGTCAGAGATAATTCTTCCTGATTGACTGCCTTCCAACTGTGACATTGGCTTTTTTTCCTGCCTTCAGGCTTGAACGGAAACATCAGCTCTTCCCAGGTTTCAGGCACACTGGCATTTGGACAGGTACTTCACCTGCAGCTCTCCTGAGTCTCCAATGTGCTGACTCACCCTGCAGAGCCTGGGACCTGCCAGCCTCCATAATCAGATGAGCCAATTTCTTATAATAAATCTCTTTTACACACACACACACATCCTATTAGTTCTGTGTCCCTGAAGCACCCTGACAACAGAACAGTGACCATTTTCTTAAGCAGAGGACAGAGATAATCCAATTTTATTTTAAAGACACCACTGACTACTGTGTGGAGAGTAGTAGATTGAAGGGAGATGGTGGTAAATATGTTTTTGCTTCTAAATATTCTTCAGTTCTCCCTGTAAAAGAATATACCTCCCTTCCCCTTGGAATCAGTCTTGACCTTATCACTTTCTTTGGTCAATAAAGTATGAGCAGAATAATCAATGCCACATGGGAGCAGAACTTCTAAGAGCCACTGTGCAGTTTTTCCATTATTCTTTTCTCTTGGCCATGAGAGCAGCGTGTCCCAAATAGGAGCTTGTCCTTCAGCCTAGATCCTTGAGTAAAGGAGACACCTGGAGCAGAGCCACGGCCAATATGCAATGTGAGCCAGAAACAAACCCTTACCAATGTAAGCTCTTGAGATTGGGGATTGCTTTGTGCTATAGCATAAGCTGTTGTAAACTGCCCCATATATAGAAGTTAGAAGGCTGCTGCATTTGTCAAGGTGAGGGAAGCTGGCAGCTTAATTACAAATAGTAGCAGCAAAGGTAAAGATGAGTGGAGGGCCTTGAGGGTGTTTGCATATTGTGATGGTTAATTCTATGTGTCAACTCGGCTGGGCTATGGTGCCTGGTTGTTTGGTCTGAGAGATTTGTGAATGTGGTTAATATCTGTAATCATTTGACTTTAGGTAAAGTGATTAATCTTCAAAATGTGGGTGAGCCTCACGCAGTTGAAGGCCTCAAGAGCAAATATGTGAGGTTTCTCAGAGAAGGAGGAATTCTGCCTTGAGACTATTATAGAAATTCTGCCTGAGTTTCCAGCCTGCTGATTTACCCTGTGGATTTTGGACTTGTCAGCCTCCACTATCATGTGAGCCAATTCCTTAAAATAAATCTCAGTCTCTCTCTCTTTCCCTCTTTCTGTCCTGTTTTCCCTCTCTCTCCCCCTCTCTCCCTCTCTTTTTCTCTCTCCCCCCATGTACATATGGAGAACCCAGGGCAGATAAATGACTGATAGGGATCCAGAGTTCACGGACTGGTTTGTGATGGGCTATGGGGAGCTATGGCCCCTAGGGTCTTGCCTGTGCGCCTTGGTGGATGGGTACATCACACATGACCTATGTCTCTGACTGGTAGTTGTATTCAATAGTAGGACAAATTGAATCTAATTCAAAAAGAATCTCAAACATTTTTGAAAGTTGGACAGCCATTGGAATTTCATTGATAAACATTTTAAAAGGCACCAAAGTATTATTGGTTTTGCTGAGCTTTATGGAAAATAAAAAAAAATCTGTACCGGAACTGTGAGCAGCCGTCAAGAAAGTCCTGTGTGATTAAACAGTCCCTGAAATGGGCTACTGATTTTCCATGTTGTTAAGTAATGCACATCGACAGCTATTCACTAGCATCCTAGTCACCTTAAAATGTTACCGTGCAAAAACGGTGAAGGTGGAAGAAAACTCCTAAAATGTGCTGAGTTTCAGAAATTGCATGCAGAACAGTTACTTGCCCCCACCGCCCTGTGCACTATCAGTCAGGTGGGCCCCAGAGAAAGCTAAGACCCATGAATATGATTTACAGCCAGTGGGGGCTGCAGGAATAAAATATTAAGAATTCCTCCCAGCGCTCCCACCGGGGTGATCCTTCATCACAAACACAAACAGTATAAACCAGCAGCACTTGCATAACCAGGGTGTGCAATGCTACGGGTTTGGGCACAAAGCCAGACCAAGAGGTCACGAATGGAAAATCATGGGGCTCAAGAATTGGATGTGCCCCTGCAGTCAGAGCTAGGAATCACGTTTCTCTGCCCTGAAGACAGGGGTCCACACGCACTAGCCAGTTGGGTAGTTCGCTCTTATAATCCAGGGACTGCAGGCAAAGGAACCAACATGCATTTTTCTCTTGAAAGGTCTACCTATACTTACAATTATAAATATATAGGGTAATGATAATTAGAGTCTAATTTTTCAAATTCACTCCAGGGTCTCCTGCTTATTTCTCCTCTTTGTTTGTTACCTTAAATCTTTTTAAGAGGTAAGTTCCCTGTAGCATCCACCTGACCTTTTCTTTTCTTTTTTTTTTTACTGAGTTGCAGTTATATGTTTTTGTTTTGACTGTTCATCTGCTACCAGGAACCTTATCAGTAGAAAAGTATTAGGACTCTTTTCTCAGACATGTGCTCACTTCTGCTGGTGAAAAAGGTTATTTATGATTTTAATGAGCAGAGGTTTCATTCTTGACTTTTTTGAGAAAAAATGGAACGTCCAAGGATTCTAGGCTTATTGAAAAAAGACAATTTTTATAGTGGGAATTAAATACAGGTTGCCATGGCCCCTCCTTGAGCCTCAACTTTTCTTTCCCCCCCATTCCAATTTTGCGTGCACTCTTTTTTTCCCTCTTGCTGAGAGCTTCACGGTTTGTCCTGCAGGATTGGAGCTGTATTGCTGAAAATCTCAGCATATGGAAGCATGGACAGAACAACGGTGGCCAAGACAAGCCAAAACAGTACCCCATTTATCATTTCCTTCCCCACACCTTCAAGATTCAATGGTGAACACATATTTAAACTAACATTTAAGCTCCCCTACCCCCAGCTCCTGCTGCCCAACCACCCTAACAGCTGAAATAACTCTAGAAGTTCAAAAGTAGAAGCTGAGAATCACCAAGGAAGGGCCATATCTGGGAATTTTGGATGCCACTTTCCTCACCTCTGCTGGACCCAGATCCTTCCAGTGATCTCTCTTAGATTCCTGGAACATCAGACTCAGGCAAAACTCTAGCCAAAGGGTCACATTTATGCAATGCTCATGCCCCACAAAATCTGAATATTTTCAACAGTCTGAAAATAGAATCTTCAAAACTTCAAAACTCTCTTTTCCCCAGTGCTTCATTCACTGTCCCCCGCTCCACGACCCACTAGACCCCCAAGTCTTACTGAGCTAAGGAGCCCCATTCCCCTGAGGTGTGGTGTCCCCATGTGCCACCCAGGGGAGAAGCAAGAAAGTGCATATGTGGAAAAAGAATTCCCTTATTCTTCTGCTCCACTGCTCTCATTACTTCCCATCGCCCCACTGAAGAGGGGCCTTCTGTTTTTCCTGATGTTTCCTCCACTGAAGGGGTTACCTAGGGGGGAAAATTGTTTTTAAATCCTGTGCCCAACATCGCAGGATTGAAGCTCAGCCCAGTTGTTTGGGGGGTTAGTTTTTATTCTCATCACATTATAACCACCCATCCATATTCTATACAGAAAAGGTGCTAGCAGGAATAGGCCCTTTCCCTGTCTTGTCTCTTTGCCCCAAGGTAGGCATTTTGAGAATAAATTCAAAGCTGGCAGCTCAACCATCATGAACTTAGAGGTTTCAACCTATTTCTGTATTCTAGAAGAAATGTTGAATTGATATGTAAAATGTTCAATGGTGACCAAGGTGGGTGGGAAGAGAGTTATTGAGCACTGATTTCCTTTCAGTTGTGCCATTCACCTTCATATATACCATCTCATTAATCTAAAAACTGTCCTGTAAATCAAATATTACTATTCCATTTTTATATTTGAGTAAATTTTGGCTGAATGGTTAAGTCACTTGCTAAAATTTAACTCAATGTCATGTGAATTATAAGATTTACTCCTGAGTGTTTATTATTTCTGATTGAACACACTATCTTTCAAAAACAGGGCAAAGCAAAGAAGGATGGGAAATATATAAAAGTTAGGGAAATTAACAGTCATTTTATCAGTAATGTAGGCAACTCTGCAAGTGACTTCATTGGTTCTGACAACACCCAGATGATACCTACTGACAAAAATCCCTCCACTTTGATATAATCTCTTTAGCTTAAACATGTTTCCTGTTAAAGAAGTAACACTAAAAGAAAAGAATACAGTTGAAAAATTCTTCATCATTTATACTTTTAGTGAAGAAACTCTCGATCTTTTTGGAAAGAAGAACTATTTTTAATTTCTCCCAAAGTACTGGAAACCTGGAACATTTGGAACTCCTTTGCTAGAATTGTGTTCAAGGCCAATTTATCAACCACATAAAGATATCTGTTTCCTTGCACACATTCACATTTTTTTAACCCAATTTGTCTATCTACTTTTTTTTTTATTGGGCTCTAAATAGCTTTTAGCTATCGCCAAAAGTGAAATTCAGTATTAAAGGATAAAGATTGGCTATTGCAGAAGATAGTCCAAAAAATGTGTATTTAATCCTAAAGACAATTCCGGAAATATTTTGAGCAAATGCAGAAAAACTGGAGTAAGTCTATGACTTCCGAGGAGTTTATTTTTGAAGGGGCTCAAAATCCTCTGACTGCAAAAGTTATGGTATGTTTATTATCATTTTCATTACCTTCCTGTATCATAAAAATTAAAGAAATAAATTTTAAAAACCCTCTACCTTCTTAGATTTAGGAATCCAGGCAGAACACTGGATATGAACCCGTATAATTCACAGAAGTACTTGCAGCATTACTTTTTTGCATTATGAGTATGACCTTTGTCAGGGTAAAACTGACATAAGATCAATGAATATATATGCTCAGAGGAATCTTGAAAGAGTAGGGGAGAACACTGCATATTATGTAAAAAAATCCAAGGATAAAGCAATCAGGTGCTGCTAGCATTCCCACCTCCTGAGATCTGAAAAGCACAGACAATTTGGCTCAACGGTTGTAGTAGGCATTGGCAACAAATAAAAACTGGAGTTGGAATGTTCTGCCAAGTAACACAGGACTAAGAAAGAGGAAAGGTAGTAAGAAAGAAAAAATAGATTGTACACAGGGTGTTAAGGACAGAACAAAGAAGCAAGAGATTGAAGCCTCTGTACCAGGACTGATTTTAAAAGAAGGAAGGGGAGGAGGTGGGGGGCGGGGGGGAAGAAAGAAAAATAGAGTTATTAACTGACAAGAGAACTTTGTGGAAACTGACAGGCGAATTGATAAGTATTTATGTCTTGGGCTGTTAATAATATGAACAATTGGAGCATATTTGCAGAGAACTAGAGGAGCAAGTCTGTATTGGGAGACAATTCTCAGTGGGTCTCTCATATTTCTGCTGAAAGGCACAGACGGCCATTCCTTCCGGACTATCTTTTCAAGGATCTTTGTAAAGCAAACAACTTTGGAAAATAGAGTGTCTCCCTTTGGGGCAGAGCGCAGACTGTTTTTGCTCTCCAGGGCATAAAGATAATGTCTGCTATGGGGCAAAGGTTGAGCATTGTCTGTTGGCAGCTTCTTTAAAAGACTGTGTTTCCTCAGCTCAGGTTCATCACCTGGCACCCAGAACCACTGTGTCTGCATCCACGTGGGCTGCTCTGCATGGCCCACCTTGGGACTAGGGGCAAAGGAAATCAGTGTGAACCCGAAGTCTATAAAGCCTGCTGTGCCATGAGTAATAAATTCCTTTGTTTCTGATACAAGAGTCCCATGTCTTCTGCTAGTATCCATAAGATTATGACAGGCTACCTTTTTAGTTTGCAAGCAGAGTAAAATTTCAGAACTTTCACTGCTCTGGACAGTTTGAACTTCCAAAGAGAGAATCACACAGGATCTATTAATAATCTCTATCAAACAATAATTTTTATCTCCAAGGAAAAAATTAAGGCAGACATATATGTCAATGAGAAAAAGAGAGGTACAAGCAGGAGGAGAAAAAAAGTTATCCAGCGCAGAACCAAACCATATTTTAAATGACTTATCAATCAATAAATAAAGATAGATAAATAGATAGATGATAAATAGATAGATAATAGATAGATGATGGATAATAGGTAGATAGGTAGATAATAGGTAGATGAGATAGATGATGGATAGACAGAGAGAGACAAACACAGAGACACAGAGAGAAAGAATAGAGTGCATATTTGGGTGTGTGTATGCGTGTGTGTGTGTTTTCATGTGTGAATATGGCTATTGAACTCTGCATTAATATATAGGTTAAGAACATATGCACATAAAAATAAAATGCGTGTTTCAAAATTTGTAGTTCAGAATTTGTATTTTAAAAAGTGTCCCTCAGGCAAAATATTGAGTCTTTCTTCAAGGAGATGGGTTGAGGATGAAATAAGTTGGTTTTCTCTTTATTTTTCTCTTTGATTTCTATCTTTGGTGAACCTTCAGGAGAAATGATGCTGTATGAAAATTAGGTCTAAAATTGGCTCATTCATTTCAATTTTATTGCTTGTTCCCTAAAAGAAAAATGGAAGAGCAATAAATGATCTCTCTCCTCAGCATTATCAATTTGTATTCACTGTGCTTTATATCTCCCATTCAGACATGGCTGTGTCCTGACCTTCCTTTTAATTTAGTCCCAACATATTTTTAGCATTTTATCTCATGGTCGGTCTCAAAAACTTCTGGAGCATTGCATGAGGTTACTTTTCATGAAGATCTCAACTGCTTAGCTTGTTTGACACGCAGCACCCAAATATATTGAAAACTTTTGTTTCAGAGACCACAGATAGTGTTAGTGTATTTCCCTCAGACTTTGTTTCTTCAGGAAATTTGGCACCTCAGCACCAACCTGGGTAAAGAAAATTGAGGCAAAATGTAGGTTTCCTCTAACAGCTGGCAGCCATTTTAGCAGCATGCACTAAGTAAGAAAACCTTAATCTCACTTCAACCATTGACTGCATAAGAGACTTCATTGGAGGGGTCTACATGAGATCGGAGCCTCAGAGGCGAGCTTGCCAAGACAAAGTCCCCCCCACAAAAGCTCCAAAATCTTATGTCATGCTTATTTGGGTTTCTGACACAAATCATTTCACTTGCTTTCATTCATTTTTCCCCTTATTAACACTAAGTCTAGCAGCAGGTAAAGGGATTGACAATCTTTATCCTCAAGGTACACAGGACTCCTCAAGAATGAGGACCTAATAGTTCTAACACTTCTTGTTTCAATCTTCATGCTTTAGGAACACTAACTTATTTATATATGTTGTTATGTACCATCCCCCTACTCAGTACTATAACTTACCTTAATAATATAGCTTTAATTTCTTTTTTAAAAAGATTTTATTTATTTTATTTGACAGAGAGAGAGAGTGAGAGAGAGAGCACAAGCAGGGGAAATGGCAGGCAGAGGGGGAGGGAGAAGCAGACTTCCCAATGAGCAGGGAGCCTGATGTAGGGCTTGATCCCAGGGTTCTGGGATCATGACCTAACCCTGAAGGCAGACGCTTAACCGACTCAGCCACCCAGATGCCCCAATATAGCTTTAATTTCTAAATTAATTTTTTTTACCTTGCTTCCATTTCAAATGTATATTTAATCTCATTCCTAACATGAGATCTCTTTAAAAAAATGTTTCTCTCTTTCACTTTTGACGTCATTACTTTTTATGTAACTTTGAGTCTAATTCCATTTTCCAGTAGAATACATATTTCTATAAAAGTGGTTGAAAGAAGAACAATTTTGCTGACTTGCTTAATAGGAAATGAAGTTGAAATAAAAATTGAACACAACAAAGTCCCTTGGGAAGAAGGGTTTATTACCCCTGCTGGTCCTGACTGTCTCCCAAGAGTCCATTATTTTGCTCCTTATACTTGTCAGCTTTGGAAGCAAAACAAAACCACAGTGTCATTTCCAGACTTCAGTAAGATCTAGGCAAGTGTCCCCATCATCATATCTCCTCTTCCTAAGTTTCCAGTTCTCTCTACCCTCTGCTTTAAACACATCTCTTCCTACTTTTTGTGGCACCTCTGCTTCTTTTCCCAGTCCTCTGGGCTCATTTGTGAGCCCATTTGTGGAGCAAGTTCACTTAAAGGCCCCTGATTTTCCTAAATGAGAAAACCTTTTCTTGATCCATTTGCCAGCTTTATCTCCTTCCTGAGCTTTTCTTTGATGACATGTCCCTAAGGTATGTGAACTCTTTGGGGTCTGTCATTGCAATTTTATGTCACAGAACTAATTTAAATGCACATTAAGAGCATGCTTTTGGTTCTTTCTGACTCTTCTCCACCAAAATGTTTTCTTTAGTCATTAAAAAAAATATATTGAGTATCTACCATGTGCTAGATAAGTTGCTAGACATCAGCAACAAGGGGTTTCATTAGATATGGTTCCTGCTTTCTTTGATTTTACAGCCTCTTGGAAACATTAATAGGTGTTTTCTTTTGTTGCACATAATTGATTATTAATACTCAAGTTCTGAAACGTCAGATGCATTCATTTTTTTGAATTCCTTCTCAACTCTATATTGTACCTTTCACTGAGTAATTTACATAAATAAAATATAAAACTTTCCATGGCTAAAACTTAAAAAAAAAAAAACAGCCTAGATGGAAAGATACGGACTTTTACCATAGATTTTATACTAGGAGCTTTTTAAGGAAGAATTATCTGAAAGTGGAAATGCAAGAGCTCTGAACCATCATTGAGAATATCCAGACACTGTCACCAAAACTCTACATGGCTCCAGAAATGCCACTTAATCTTCTGAATTTCAGTGCCTTCATCTGTTCAGTGATGGGTGGGAGTAAATGTTCTCTTAGCTCTCAGGTCAAATATTTGATGCTTCTAAATGTAGAAGTATTTCAGGTGTGAAATACCATTCTAAACACATCTCTCATGGAAATTCAGTGCAATGTAAACATTCAGCCGGCAGACAGAAGAGTATTCACTGGATAGAGAGACTGAAGCTGCACTGAAGGTCCCACCATGAGCAGTGTAGGAGGGCCAGGCCTGCCCATGACTGGGGAAAATGCAGGCTCAGTCTGCTCTGTGTCTCAACCTCCTGTCTCAGCAAGGTCAGGCTCAGTGCCAGCAAGAACATTATTGCTCAGCTCCAGCTTTTCTTCTGGATCCGGTGATAATCTTTCTAAACTTTTCAGCAAAATTAGACTGAAATATACTATTTGTTATTGGATATACATGAGTATCAGGTCTGGTAGTCAGATCAAGACAAAGAGGAATCCATATAATAATTTTGTACCTGTGATGAAAATGGATCTTTCCTGTATCTTGTATGGATCTGCCATTCCCAGAGCTGTGGTCTACAGAGAACCAGAAAATAAAATGTGTATTATAAAATCATGAGAGCAATTGTAGTGTTGATGACAGTAATAGTGCCTTTCCCAAGAACAACAAAATAGGGAAAACAGTAGACATTTTCTTCATGCAATTTAGAATATATATGGACTTAAATAAAAACTGTTCATACATAAAGTTTATCTCCATGCAAAGTAGTCTTAGAGATGAATATCCACTGCTCACTTAATGATCAATTGAAACACATTTTAGATATTGGTCTTGAGAGAAAAATGTAATATTTTACTCTTTAAATAATCATTTTTGTTTCTGGTCTGGCATTTGTTAGAGATGTATTTTTAAGATGAGCTTTTCTTAGTCTTTGGTACCATGTCTGCATAACATGAAGCTGATATTTGGTTTATTCCTTACTTTATAGTGGATAATGCCATAATCTCGATATGAGTCTTAGTCTCTACTGACTCAGGGACAAAGTCAATGACCTCTAGTTTTCTATTTTCACTAAGAACATAATGACTTCGAAATCAATAAGGTTACCTTCATTAGACCTTGACCAAGTGTGAAATTACATAGCAAATTATCCAAAGACATGTAAATATTATTATAAAACAATGCCTCATAACAAGGATGACGCTCATGTCCTACGTTTTCCATGTTGTATTTTAGAACCATGTACTTCCATCACTAGAGAAACATCATTTAACTCCTAGCAGCCTAAAATATGTGCTACCGGAAGGGGATCTCCAATGGTTTTATTAAAAGTGTATATATCAACACTACTTGTATTTAATATATGTATTATCACACTCTATTATCATTTCAGCCTCTCAGAGGTAGCTCTTAATACTTTAAGAGCTTGGCTAAAGATGTACAAACCCCATACATACTCAACAACAACAACAACAATTTTCCTTGATACTATACAAACCAAATTAAAGAGTGTATTGGATAGAAACAATTTATTTTCTTTTACTGTTCTAATTTAAAAAGTGATATCAGACCATGGTGATTGGTGTCTTGAAACTTAGTGTGCCATAGTAAAGTGATCTCAAAAGGTGATAAATATTTATGAGTGTGTGGGTTAAATGGATGTGTTTGCGTGTTTCCAAATTTTATGTATTATGCAAAATAACCACAATATTACTTTAGAGTCACTAAAACTTTGATTTTTTTTTCAAACCTATCATTTCCTACTCCAAATCTCACCTTCTCATGAATGTTCTACTGGAAATTGCTGTGTGCTCACATAACTCATCTTGTGGATTGAGGCCATACGTATTAACAAATTAGCTGCAATCGAATTTGGCACTTTAAAATTCTATCTATCCTCTTTAGAGCTTGCTGAATCAGAGACTATCAAATGATAAAGGAGTTCAGGAGATATGAACTAAATTGTAATTTTCAGATTAAGGGAGAAATATTTATGAATTTGCAATGTATGCTTGAAGTCAGTGGTTTCTATGATGTACATTTTTCACTTCCCCCCATCTCCTCTGTCAAAAATGTAGATATAATAACTAGCATGGATCCCTCTTTTATAGATCAACCAAAATGGGACTTAATTGGGGACTTTCTCACTGATTTTCTGATGGTGTTGGCAGGGTTTCAAAGCAGAAAGCACATCTTGTGGTATCATGTGTGTTACTGAATTGTCTTTGAGCACAGCAGGTAGGATCTACCTGGAAGAAAAATCCATCTTTCTCCAATAGGAAGAAAGACCACTGAAGTAATTAGGAGTGTGTGTGTGTGGGGGGGGGGTGGTTAGCAAGAATTTGATTAGATGGTCCTGTTTGAAAACATTCTTTTACTAATCTTCATCCTCCTATAAACTAAAAAATGCATTGTTCTTTTCCCCCTTACAACAAGTTTGGTGAATTGAAGACTTTTTAATTTGGTTATATGTGCTGAATGAAATAATCAATTTATTAAAAAATAAACAAAAAAGATGTCAGTCTCAATTTACTGAATCATGCTTTAAAAGCAAAACTTTATTTAAATGGAGAATGCAGGACACCTGTGTTGATACAAATTACATATGAACTACATAAAGTCCCTAAATGGAGAAAACTGAAGAAATGATAGGAATATTATTATTAAAGTTTAAAAAATGGAAGTATAGGGAATTAAGCATTAATAAAGAGAAACAACAAATGGCACTTTGCATATCTACAGGAAAAGCAGACAGACTACGATAATCCATATTTCTCAGAATGTTTTAGCCAAGGATTTGGGGGACATCATGCTAAATTTTGCACTATAAAAATTTTTAGTAACATCACATAAATTAATCCTTACAATTTCATGTTTCCACTACCCAAAATATTTTAGTGATTTTTTCCTTGAGTACCCTATTTCGAATAATTTGACCTATGTCAGAGATGTACCTAAATTAAGCTTTCCACTAAAAGGTAGTCATCCCAATTACAGAAGTTTCTGAGGACTTCTACATATAAAGTATATATAAATGTGGGGCACCTGGGTGGCTCAGTCAGTTAAGCATCTGCCTTCGGCTCAGGTCATGATCCCAGGGTCCTGGGATCGAGCCCCGCATCGGGCTCCCTGCTCAGTGAGCCTGCTTCTCCCTCTCCCTCTGCCTGCCGCTCTGCCTACTTGTGCTCACTCTCTCTGTCAAATAAATAAATAAATAATCTAAAAATATATATATATATATATGTAAATGTGAACAATATAAATTCAAGCATGATCCAGAAATAATACATTTTTAGACAATTTCAATCATTTTTATCTACTCTTCTTTGTGCCTAAAACCTTGACATGTATGGGAATTACATTTGTTCCCATATTTCTCAGGAACTATGCTCGATGTATACATTTTCTAATAGTGATTTCTTCATGAACAAAGGTATTTAAATTATTCTCCATTAGAGTAACAGACAATAAGGGAAATGAGAAGTCAAGTGGAAATGACCTTCTGTTTCACTCCCAAAGGAGATGTCTGCATACGAAGATATGACACACAACTGAGTCCTTTGTGGAAGCAAAGTGTGATTTAGATTTGCTTTTGGAATCAACATTTGTTCTTATTATGAGGATATGAATGGCATAGAATTCTTAGTTCTGGAAAAATTGTGAACTGGATATTATGCCTTTCTTTAAAAATTAAGACTTGAGGGGCACCTGGGTTGCTCAGTTGGTTAAGTGACTGCCTTCGGCTCAGGTCATGATCCTGGAGTCCCAGGATCAAGTCCTGCATTGGGCTCCCTGCTCAGCGGGGAGCCTGCTTCTCCCTCTGACCCTCTCCCCTCTCATGCTCTCTCTCACTGTCTCTCTTACAAATAAATAAATAAAATCTTTAAAAAAATTAATACTTGAATTAGTTGTTACTGCATACATAGAATATCATCCTTTCAGAGAAATAACAAACTTCAAATCACACCCAGCTTGGGTAAAATTAAACTAGAAATTTTGAACTTATGTAATCAGTAGAGTAGATTACCATTTTTGAATAAAGTCTGCACTAAAGGGATTTTAACCCAATTGTAATTGGTGCCTACAGATGTGTCTTTTAGCTTCTCTTTTAGGTGAGAATAAGTGCAAAGTTATGAAAGAGAGAAATTTAGAGTAAGTGGGTTGCTACGCAGGGGAGAGATCTCTCTGAGTGGGAGAGATATTCAAGTGTCCAGAACCAAGGAGAGTTGAAAAGCACTGCAAAGAAGAAACTCCAAGGGTTTTAATTCAAGCAGCCAATTGTCTGTTCAGTTAGATGCACAGACAATTATATTTCTGTGGGATTGATCAGCATCTTAAGCCCTTAATGGTTGAAATTTTCATTTCACTCTAACAGAGTGATTTTCCCCCATGGGCACCTCTGCAACTGGACAATGAAAGTCAGTGGGTAGTAGAATTCTCTTTTTAAAAATCACTTCTGTGTCTCTTTTGCAATTCAAGTGATATGGAAATTAATACCTGTGTCAAGGGTTTTCCTCAGGCTTGGGTTGCTGCAGGACAGAGTGCCTTCTCACAGCACTTCTTCCTTGAAAACTGCAGTGTTAAGATAAAGATGGAATATCGTACCAGCTTTGTTGTATTTACGTCTGATCTGTAGAACCACACTTGGGCTGTGGAGCTGAAAGCTGGCAGGACTTGGACCTATGTGATGAGAACAGCGTAGAAGATAGGAGGGAGACTTGGCTCCTGTCTGTAACAGTTGCATATGCTCCGAGAGGGGGAGCAGGAAAAAGGCCCTGTGTACTTGAGTAGGTGCTGGGCCCGCATGACACGATGCTGTATTTGTTAAGCACCTGCCTGTATCCTTCTATAAAGCTAAGGAAATGTAGCCTTCAAGCTTATTTGTGCCTTATGTGTCTAATTGCCAATTTGGACATCTACCAATGACTATGTTGGTGCGACATCATACCAGACTTTTCTTCCTAGCTTAATCACCCTTCCACTCCACTCTCCAATCCTACAGATGTGGGCAATACCAATATATAACACAAAATGGAGTGTGACTCAATGAATATTTATTGAGTGCCTGCTATTTGGGAGAAGGAATGGGATTTTCAGCAGAATCTCTGGAGAAAGCTATTTCTCTTCATAAAAAAAACAATGCACACACAGCTGCATTTTCATGGACATACACACAGCCTGCGTGTCATCTCTCTGCACTCAGGCATAGTAATGTATGGGAGAAAAAGTTGTCTATTATTACAGGCTGTGACAATCACGGAGAGAATTTACTGCAGAAGATTAGCCAACACTATTTCAGCAGGAGGTCCAGAAATTATCTATCAAAGATTCAGGGACTCGAGGCAACATTTCACCTCATTTATTCAAATGCCTTGGGCAAATAAAATTATGATAAAGCACCTACCAAACTGTGTTCTGTACATTCTGACAGGCTTACTGCTAATTGATCGTTTGGGTCCAGCTCAAGCTCCAAGGGAAATAGAGTACTACTAATTTTAGTTGACATTTCATATAAGGGCATATATTTTATTTTTATTTGTTTTTGTGAAACTGAAATCCGATTCTGTAATTCTTCTGGGGGAAATGGAGGTGTCATGATTTGTCTCCATCCTGTGGCCTTTAAAAGCAAGCAACAAAGTAGCCATCCAATTAACAATGTTATGAATAAACAATTGGTTAAGCATTATAAAGCATGAATGTTAATACTACACCACTTAAGCAAGCCAATCATACTTGATATGGGGAGGATGTTATACAGATAAGAATACAAACAAATTCCTAAAGGTGTTCCTCAAACGTGTTCCTCAAGCTTAGTCATTTTCATTTACCCCCCAACCAGTCTCTTAACCCTTTTTGGTGCTAGTCGAACTTGAATACATTTTAGGAGATGTGACAGCCATGTTAGCAAAGATTTGCAAAAGCTCCCTACTTGGGATCTACTTTTAATACACAGATAGAGCAACAATCTGGACGACATAAGTACATCAACACAAATAACCAACCAACTGTTGGGTTCAGCAAATATTTATTGAAGATCCATTGTTACCCTTTGTGCAGGTCACATGCAAACAACTCTGAATAAATAACAGATGCATCCTCAAGGAGTTCAAGTCTACTGGGGAAAGATAGATAGGTAAAGAGCTAACATCAACTAAACATGGTGGGGGCAACAATAAAAGTGTGCCTGGGCTATTTGGGAGTTCCTAAAAGATATGCTAAGCAAACCTGGACAGAGCAGTTTTCCTTAAGGTGACTGGACAACAGTGTCACCAAACTGTGGAGCATCAGAACAGAAAGCGAATTTGGAGGTCTTCTGGCTCTCATCCCATGAGTGTCAATGTCAAACTAGGAGTAGGCAGGGCTGTGTGAGCAGGTGTGCATTAAGAAAGTATACAAGGAGCTTTCTTAAGCTAGAGATCGGGGGTGGGATTGCACTAGAACTAGAAAAGCAGAGCAGTCCTACCCATGCTCTCTGTGAAGCCACTTGTGAGCTAAGGACAAGAAAGTGGGAAACACTGATCTAGTCGGTTGGTTTTATGTATAACACTGGAGCCAAAGAAGAATGAATGCTCTGTCCAAAGGCATTTTCAGTGACAATTTGCTGAGATCCTATCACATGCAAGGTGGTGCTTTAAGAATAGAATTAAAATATGTGGTAAAATCTATTCTGTCCACTGACAGGGAGAGGAAAAAAATGCTTGCTTTTTTTTTTTTCTAAAGATTTATTTATTAATTTGAGAGAGAGAAAGAGAGAGTGAGGGGGGGGGCTGGGGGACGGAGGGGCAGAGGAGGGATAGAGAATCTCAAGCAGACTCTCCACTGAGCAAGGAGCCCCACGGGGGGCTCAATTCCACAACCCTGAGATCACGACCTGAGCCGAAATCAAGAGTCGGACACTTAACCCACTGAGCCAGCCAGGCTCCCCCAAAATGCTTTCCTTTCTAGAGGAACTTAGTATGGGTGAGAAAATGGGAAATTAGACAAAGGAAAAGAAAGGTAGGACAGAAAAAGTTGATCAGGTCATGATGGGCACAGTAGAAGAGGAGGGAATATGAAATGATGTCCCAACTGCACAAGAGAATGTACACTCCAGCCACATATTATTGTGCAGGACAAGCCTGGTGACAATCACTGCAGAAACTCACCTGAGGCCCAGAGAGACCTGTTCACATCCTCCACTCAGTCAAGGCCAAAGGCCCACCAGTTGATTTTTTGTGTCATTGGTTACCTCTGCATATTGTAAACTCACTTTTCATTAAAGAGTTTCCATCCCATTTAGCATTTATTCTAATAAGAAATTTTTACTTAGCTTCTTGAAAAAAGGCAAACACTTTAACATTGGGAAACACATCACATTTTCCTTGTAAATGTTTTGTAATAAATGAGAAACTGTACAGCAGTTAGTTCAATATTACCCGTGCAGGATGAATCCTCTGAGCAATTACCTTGTTTCCATGGCAACAGCATATCTGCCCATGCTTCAATGTGATACTAGGAAACCAGCAAATTGGGTCTGCTCAGTAAAGCTGAGGAAAACTTAGTGAATTGGGGGGAGGGGGGATTGTAAGTTTGATACTAACGAGGTTAACAAACAAACTGCTATTTATATTAAGTGGTTCATTTAAGCAGCTTAAAGCAATCTGCAAGGAGAACTGCATGCTGGGAAACAAAAAGGAAATTTGTTAAAAAAAAAAAAAAAGAAGAAGGAGGAGGAAAATGATAATCAGATTTTCTAGGACCCTTGCCCACACCCAATCCCTTAGGAGGAGGCCTCTGAAGAATCCCAGGCCCCTGAGGGAAGAATCGAAATAAATCTCCAGTAGACATTCACCTCCTCACATCTGCCCAGACCTCATACTCCTCCCAGAGTTCGCCTGAGCCAGAGTCTAAGCCTTTTATTTTTAAGCAAATCTTGGGAAAGGAGGCCAGGAACTGCACCTGTGACATCCATGAGAGACCAGACTGTCATTTGGCTGTTACACTCCAAGGAAGTGCAAGAAAAAAGAAAGCACAGTAACCTTGTATCGTGGGAACTGAGCTATGGAGCAAACACAAAAACAGAAGATGCCCCTTCAGACCTAGACAGCCAGGTCAATCGAAGCTACCCTTTTTGAGGGGGGTTTAAACAGCGATTTAAGGTTGGAAATTAAAGATAGGTTCCTCAGGGAAAAGTGGACATTATAACAATGTTGTGCCCCTGTTACCACACTTGATTTCAGGCTCTCGGGGGAGCTGGTTCCCAGACAGTTTTTGAAATAGGATATAATTTAGAGACATTTTCTTGGTGGGGATCATAAGGGAGGCTCTAAAGAGGGAGGTGGGAAGATAACATGGAAAAGGTGCAAGGTGGACTGTAGCAGAATTGAAACTTGATGTGCCCCCATTTGATTCATATGACATGTAATTACATCTAATTACAGGCATCTCTTGGAACTTGGACCACAGGGTTGAAGATAAATTTAAATACCTTGGAGAAATAGCCTAATATAATAAAGGTCTTTCCTCTAGTTAGAGGGATAAACTTATTAATGCAGCATCTCTAAATCAAATTATTATACATCTGACAAATTTGTTTATTGAAAGGAAAAAAGAAATATTACTTTGGGAGACTGGGGGATAAAGGAACCAAACAGTGGAACATAAAAGTATTCAAGGAATTATTTGACTTTATAAATTACTCTGCTTTTAAAGTGCTTACTTTCAAAAAATTAAAGGGAAGTTCAACATAAAGATAAAAAAACTATTTGGGAAGTGAAAGACAGACATGTCTTAAAAATTATCTTAAAAATAGAATTTTGAAATAACAACTATAATATGGCCCATAAAAGCTGCTGATCTCTTTTCAACATGGAGACTTGGAACAAATTATTTGTATTTTATAGATTATATATTTGCATTGCCTATCAAAATTCCTTAAGACTCTTAGTGAATATACATATGAAAATAATTCTCAGAGAAAAAGGTTTGAAAATATTATTTTTCTTTGTCTAAAAAAGCATAAATCTCATCATGTTTAGCAATTGAAAATCTCACTGGCTAATTTAATTTATAGTACAAAAACCCCAAATATATTTAAATAACCTATGTTAATTTAAATCTCATAATATTGACATAGAAAAACACCATGCAAGATAACTATGCCTCAACTCACAGTTATAGCTGGATCAAAAGACATAATATTCAACCTGTCCAAAATTAAGCTACTTATTCCAGCAAATATCACCATCTACCCTAACACATAACATTGTCAACAGTAAACATTAAATAAATGTTTATTGAATTGATTAATTAATTAATGGGGAGTCCAAATAATCAGCTTGTTTTAATTCACCAGTGAATTCCCTGCAGTTTGGGATTATAGGCATAACCACAGGTATCTCTAGAGTGTCCATCATTATTTGAAGGAACTTTCTTCCCAATCTAACACCATTCTCTCTTCTTCACCCAAAGTTTCCTGTGCAGGTTTCTTTAACTTGCCTGCAGCCATGAAATCCATTTTCCTTTTCCTTTTTGTTACCTGCAACCTCCGTGGCTTTGCCAAGTCAAGATTTCCTTTGCTTCACTAGGTTGTAATTACACAAACACAACAGACTTACTGGGCATCACCTCTGTGTCCAAGGCTACTCGTGACTATGAGGTTTGGGAGAAGACACACACACACACACACACACATAGACATGAATCCACAGTGAATTATTGGATAAGAGAAAATAGGTGGTAAGAACCAAGTCATATGAAAGGGCAATGGAATGAATGGATAAGAAATTCAATAGGTGGAGAGATACAGGGAAACTATCATTTATTGAGTAGCTGTTTTTCATCCGGCCCCATGCGAGGGGATTTCATATATAGTATTTCATTTATCTCTCCAACTGAAATGTGAGATACACCTTTTTGTAATTTTACAAGGTATTAAGAGCATCAGGGTTTCAAAATCTGCCCAGGATTCTATTACTTATAGATCTCTGAGCAGACATTCTAATTCAAGTTGATACTATTTCCATCCCAGGCAGGAGGAACACAGCGTGCACCAAGGCATGAAGGTAACATTATGCACAGGTGTGTTGGACAGCTAATGATGGCAGCAATCCTCTAGAGCAGAGCATCTGGTGGGGAAGGCATAAGCTTGGAAGTAGTAGGACTAGAGACACTCAAACTCTACTTCTAGCATTCCTTTTTGGTTCCTTCTTAGGATTTCTAATAGATAATTGTTGAAATAATCAAAGAACTAGTGAATAAATGTCTTTCTTTTTTTCAGTTCTTACATTACCCATCTATCTATTCTTGCATGCCATCTACTTTATCCCTTAGAGCCCTTGGCATCTTAATCATAGTTGTTTCAAATTCCTGGTCTGGTAATCCCAATATCCCTGCCCATCTAGTTCTAATGCTTGCTCTCTGTCTTCAATTTTTCTTTTTGGCTTTATTTTCATGCCTTTTGGTATGCATTGCAATTTTTTCTTGATAGCCAGGCATGATGTAGTGGGTAAAAGGAACTGCTGTAAAAGGTTGTTAGTAAGATTGTGGTGATGAGTGGAGGGAAGGGAGGCATTCTACAGTCCTGTGATTAGGTCTCAGTCGCTTAGTGAGACTATGCCTCTGGACTATGAATTTCACAAGTGTTTCCCCTTTTCTTTTTCTATCTCCATAGATGGGACAGGATGGCTAGTGTGGGCTGCAGTTGGGTATTTCTCTTCCCCAGGTCAGTTAGGCTCTCATAATATCCTGGGAGGTTAGACTCTGGTTACACTCAAATGCTTTCACGTGGCCTATAAGGTCCTGTGTGGTCAGGTCTGGTGCATCCAGCCTCATCTGGGCCTCTCACCCCTTTGCTCACCTCCACACTCCAGCCACACTGGTCTCCTTTTGGTCACCCTAGGAAGCAAGTTGTTTCTAGCCACCAGGCCAGAAGGTTCTTCTCCCAACTTGCTGCCTGGTTGGCCCTTAAATTGCATTAGGTCTCAGCTGAGATGTTACCACTTCAGCGAGGTCTTCCCCTAACTACCAGAGGGTGGTTTTCCCACCCCATTCTCTCCAACACTATTATTTTGTTTCAGCGATGCATGTTCCTTCTTCAGTGCACTTATCATAATACTAATTTTTGTACTTATTTGTTTCCTTCTTTACTATCAGTTTCCTAGCTATGCTGGTGTACCTTGAAGACATTGAACCATGCCAGTTTTGTTCATGACAGTTTAACCATGGGCCAAGGACTATGCCTGGAATATAAAAGTCAAGCAATAGATAACTGTTGAATTAATTAAAGAAGTAATGAATAAATCACTTTTTTTTTCTCAATCTTAGTCTTAGCATGACTCAATAAGCTGAAATAATGTCCACTGCTATTGCTTAATATTTGTTGCTAAATAAGTGGTAAATTTGTGACAAGTGTATTTGAGAGTGACAGGTGTTCACTCCCAGAGGGCAACAAGATATGGCTGTTGATAAAACAATAACTGTAACATGCTCAGAAATCACAATAAAATGAAACAAAGTATTTTGGAAGTTAGATGTTGCTGGAGTCCTTATTAGCTGAGCAAGGAGTTGAGCTACCATTGTTATTTACACACATCACCAACCCTAGGTCTTGGAGTTTTGAAACAAACAAACAAAATGCTTATTTCTGTGTCCACTGTAGGATCTGATACCAAGAGATGGTCTCACTGTGATTTGATACCTCACAAGTGTCTTTGTTTGGGGTTGTCATTCAGCTCTGGAGTCAGTTTAAACCTGTCTCCTTTCCTTGCAGATTTTTAAATCTGCACTTTCTCAGTGCCTGTGGTCCTTGCATTAAATAGGAGCACATTTAACATCGGGGGCGCCACCGTCACTAACAGCTCCTAACAATGTGTGCCTAGAAAAGGGGTTCTAAGGAGAAAAATATACACATCAACAGTGGTCGTATATGGATGGTGGGGCTACAAGAAATTTTTACATGTTCCTTCCATTCTCTGTTTTTAAATTGGGAAAATAAGGCAAAAGTTTTGTATTTTAAAAATAGTAATAAAGCCATGGACTCTGAGAAACAAACTGAGGGTTCTAGAGGGGAGGGGGTGGGGGGATGGGTTAGCCTGGTGATAGGTATTAAAGAGGACATGTATTGAATGGAGCACTGGGTGTTATACCCAAATAATGAATCATGGAACACTACATCAAAAACTAATGCAGTAATGTATGGTGATTAACATAACCTAATAAAATAAAATAAAATAAAATAAAATAAAATAAAATAAAATAAAATAGTAATAAAGCCAGCATGATCTTGGAGCTTACTTATTAAGAAAATGAGCCACCTGAAGGCCAATTTCCTCACTGTTAAGGCTAATAATAGTGGTAAGTGAAAAGAATGGACTTCACATATTGTTTTCCTAATGATGCTTAACCCCAACAGTATCACTAGAAATAATAGAGCAGATTGTCAATATTACATTGTAATATTAGTGAGCAATGACTATGTCAGGCAGTATGCCAAGTGCTTTACATACTATTATCTCATTTAATCTTCAACAAAAAATCATATAAGGCGATTACTACCATTATCCCCATTCTAAAATAATAACTAAAAGAAGCGAAAAGATTATATTGGTCCAGTATTCAGTTTGACTTTCAGATATCCATTCCATGTTCTAATCTAAACTATTCCTTCATACATTTATTCAATAACACTATTAAGCACAAACTAGGTGCCATGCTCTGACCTAGTCATTAGAAGTAACTAAGTAGATAAAAGAAGCTTCTGCCCTCAAGTACTCAAAACTAGTGGGAGAGACAGTTGTGTAAATAGACAACCCTTAATAAAATGTGTTACAATAATAAGGGGTAGGTTCAGGGTCTCAGGAATGGATCCCCTAAACTAGACCTGGGCAGAAAGAATATTTGAGAAAATATCTTGGAGATGGTGACACCTGATCTAAACCTTAAAAACAAGTAGCACTGCAAAATCCAGGAGGCTCAGAGAACCCCCCTCAAACTCAATAAAAATAGGTCAACACACTGACATCTAATAGTAAAACTTATGAGTCTCAGAGACAAAGAAAATCCTGAAAGCAGCTCGGGAGAAGAGATCTGTGACCTACAATGGTAGAAACATTAGATTGGCAACAGACCTATCCACAGAGACTAGCAGGCCAGAAAGGATTGGCATGATATATTCAGAGCACTAAATGAGAAAAATATGCAGCCAAGAATACTATATCCAGCTAGGCTGTCATTGAAAATTGAAGGAGAGATAAAAAGCTTCCAGGACAAACAAAAGCTAAAGGAATTTGCAAACACAAAACCAGCCCTACAAGAAATATTGAAAGGGCTCCTCTAAGCAAAGAGAGAGCCTAAAAGCAACATAGACCAGAAAGGAACACAGACAATATATGGTAACAGTCACCTTACAGGCAATACAATGGCAGTAAATTCATATCTTTCAATAGTTACCCTGAATGTAAATGGGCTAAATGCCCCAATCAAAAGACACAGGGTATCAGATTGTATAAAAAAACAAGACCAATTGATATGCTGTCTGCAAGAGACCCATTTTAGACCCAAAGACATCCCCAGATTGAAAGTGAAGGGGTGGAAAACAATGTACCATGCTAATGGACACCAAAAGAAAGCTGGGGTGGCAATCCTTATATCAGACAAATTAGATTATAAACCAAAGATTATAATAAGAGATGAGGAAGGACACTATATCCTACTTAAAGGGTCTATCCAACAAGAAGATCTAACAATTGTAAATATCTATGCCCCTAACATGGGAGCAGCCAGTTATATAAGTCAATTAATAACAAAAGCAAAGAAACACATTGACAACAATACAATAATAGTGAGGGACTTTAACACCCCCCTCACTGAAATAGACAGATCATCTAAGCAAAAGATCAACAAGGAAATAAAGACTTTAAATGACACACTGGACCAAATGGACTTCACAGATGTATTCAGAAGATTCCATCCCAAAGGAACTGAATACACATTCTTCTCTAGTGCCCATGGAACATTCTCCAGAATAGATCACATCCTAGGTCACAAATCAGGTCTCAACCAGTACCAAAACACTGGGATCATTCCCTGCATATTTTCAGACCACAATGCTTTGAAACCAGAACTCAATCACAAGAGGAAAGTCGGAAAGAACTCAAATACATGGAGGCTAAAGAGCATCCTACTAAAGAACGAATGGGTCAACCAGGAAATTAAAGAAGAATTTAAAACATTCATGGAAACCAATGAAAATGAAAACACAACTGTTCAAAATCTTTGGGATACAGCAAAGGCAGTCCTAGGAGGAAAGTATATAGCAATACAAGCCTTTCTCAAGAAACAAGAAAGGTCTCAAATACACAACCTAACCCTACACTTAAAGGAGTTGGAGAAAGAACAGCAAATAAAGCTTAAAACTGGCAGGAGAAGAGAAATAATAAAGATCAGAACAGAAATCAATGAAATAGAAACCAAAAGAACAGTAGAACAGATCAATGAAGCTAGGAGCTGTTTCTTTGAAAGAATTAACAAGATTGATAACCCCCTGGCCAGACTTATCAAAAAGAAAAGAGAAATGACCCAAATCAACAAAATCATGAATGAAAGAGGAGAGATCACAACCAACACCAAAGAAATACAAACAATTATAAGAACATATTATGAGCAACTCTATGCCAGCAAATTAGATAACTTGGAAGAAATGAATGCATTCCTAGAGATGTATCAACTACCAAAACTGAACCAGGAAGAAAGAGAAAACCTGAACAGACCTATAACCACTAAGGAAATTGAAGCAGTCATCAAAAATCTCCCAATAAACAAAAGCCCAGGGCCAGATGGCTTCCCAGGGGAATTCTACCAAACATTTAAAGAAGAATTAACACCTATCCTTCTGAAACTTTTCCAAAAAATAGAAATGGAAGGAAAACTTCCAAACTCGTTTTATGAGGCCACCATTACCTTGATCCTAAAACCAGACAAAGACCCCATCAAAAAGGAGAATTACAGACCAATATCCTTGATGAACATGGATGCAAAAATTCTCACCAAAATACTAGCCAATAGGATCCAACAGTACATTAAAAGGATTATTCACCACGACCAAGTGGGATTTATCCCTGGGCTGCAAGGTTGGTTCAACATCCACAAATCAATCAATGTGATGCAATACATTAACAAAAGAAAGAACAAGAATCATATGATCCTCTCAATAGATGCAGAAAAAGCATTTGACAAAGTACAGTATCCTTTCTTCATCAAAACTCTTCAGAGTATAGGCATAGAGGGTACATACCTCAATATCATAAAAGCCATCTATGAAAAACCTACAGCGAATATCATTCTCAATGGGGAAAAACTGAGAGCTTTCCCCCTAAGGTCAGGAACATGGCAGGGATGTCCACTATCACCCCTGCTATTCAACATAGTATTGGAAGTCCTAGTCTCAGCAATCAGACAACAAAAAGAAATAAAAGGCATCCAAATCGGCAAAGAAGAAGTCAAACTCTCACTCTTTGCAGATGATATGATACTTTATGTGGAAAACCCCAAAGACTCCACCCCAAAACTTCTAGAACTCATACAGGAATTCAGTAAAGTGGCAGGATATAAAATCAATGCACAGAAATCAGTGGCATTCCTATACACCAACAACAAGACAGAAGAAAGAGAAATTAAGGAGTCGATCCCATATACAATTGCACCCAAAACCATAAGATACCTAGGAATAAATCTAACCAAAGAGACAAAGGATCTGTACTCAGAAAACTATAAAATACTCATGAAAGAAATTGAGGAAGATGCAAAGAAATGGAAAAACGTTCCATGCTCATGGATTGGAAGAACAAATATTGTGAAGATGTCAATGCTACCTAGAGCAATCTACACATTCAATGCAATCCCCATCAAAATACCATCCACTCTTTTCAAAGAAATGGAACAAATAATCCTAAAATTTGTATGGAACCAGAAAAGACCCCGAATAGCCAGAGGAATGTTGAAAAAGAAAAGCAAAGCTGGTAGCATCACAATTCCGGACTTCAAGCTCTGCTACAAAGCTGTCATCATCAAGACAGTATGGTACTGGCACAAAACCAGACACATAGATCAATGGAAGAGAATAGAGAGCCCAGAAATGGACCCTCAACTCTATGTGGGTCCTAATCTTCAACAAAGCAGGAAAGAATGTCCAATGGGAAAAAGTCAGTCTCTTCAACAAATGGTGTGGGGAAAATTGGACAGCCACATGCAGAAGAATGAAACTGGACCATTTCCTTACACCACACACAAAAATAGACTCAAAATGGATGAAAGACCTAAATGTGACCCAGGAATCCATCAAAATCCTAAAGGAGAACACAGGCAGCAACCTCTTCGACCTCAGCTGCAGCAACTTCTTCCTAGAAACATTGCCAAAGGCAAGGGAAGGGCAAAAATGAACTATTGTGACTTCAGCAAGATAAAAAGCTTTTGCACAGCAGTCAACAAAACCAAAAGACAACCGACAGAATGGGAGAAGATATTTGCAAATGACATATCAGATAAAGGGCTAGTATCCAAAATCTATAAAGAACTTCTTAAACTCAACACCCAAAGAACAAATGATCCAATCAAGAAATGGGCAGAAGACATGAACAGACATTTTTCCAAAGAAGACATCCAAATGGCCAACAGACACATGAAAAAGTGCTCAACATCGCTCGGCATCAGGGAAATCCAAATCAAAACCTCAATGAGATATCACCTCACACCAGTCAGAATGGCTAAAATTAACAAGTCAGGAAACAACAGATATTGATGGAGATGCGGAGAAAGGGGAAGCCTCCTACACTGTTGGTGGGCATGCAAGCTGGTGCAGCCACTCTGGAAAACAGTATGGAGGTTCCTCAAAAAGTTGAAAATAGAGCTACCATATGACCCAGCAATTGCAGTACTGGGTATTTAACCCAAAGATACAAATGTAGTGATCCAAAGGGGTACATGCACCCTGATGTTTATAGCAGCAATGTCCACAATAGCCAAACTGTGGAAAGAGCCAAGATGTCCATCAACAGATGAATGGATAAAGAAGATGTGGTATATATATACAATGGAATATTATGCAGCCATCAAAAGGAATGAAATCTTGCCATTTCCAACAATGTGGATGGAACTGGAGGGTGTTATGCTGAGTGAAATAAGTCAATCAGAGAAAGACATGTATCATATAACCTCACTGATATGAGGAATTCTTAATCTCAGGAAACAAACTGCGGGTTGCTGGAATGGTGGGGGGTGGGAGGGATGGAGTGGCTGGGTGATAGACATTGGGGAGGGTATGTGCTATGGTGAGCGCTGTGAATTGTGCAAGACTGTTGAATCACGGATCTGTACCTCTGAAACAAATAATACATAATATGTTAAAAAAAAAAAAAAGAAGAAGAAGATAGCAGGAGGGGAAGAATGAACGGGGGGAATCGGAGGGGGAGATGAACCATG
Organism: Mirounga leonina; assembly: GCF_011800145.1. NCBI lineage: Eukaryota > Metazoa > Chordata > Mammalia > Carnivora > Phocidae > Mirounga > Mirounga leonina. Next base: position 95,962,017 of record NW_023270807.1, on the reverse strand, counting down.
AGAGACGATGGACTCTGAAAAACAAACTGAGGGTTCTAGAGGGGAGGGGGGTGGGAGGATGGGTTAGCCTGGGATGGGTATTAAAGAGGGCACGTTGTGCATGGAACACTGGGTGTTATACACAAACAATGAATCATGGAACACTACAACAAAAACTAATGATGTAATGTATGGTGATTAACATAACATAATTAAAAAAAAACAAAACAAAAAAACAAGTAGCCCTGGGCATTTACTGGGTGGTTTGATAACTGGGAAATGATAAATGAGAAAAACTCTGATAGAGGAAAGTCAGAGCAAAGACCTGGGACAAGAAGCATCGTGACGTGAAAGAGGAGCTGTGCTTCGAGGAAAGGAGGGATAAGACATGAGACAGATAGACAGCAGGAGTAAGGATGGATAAATGTCACACCTCCATTACAGAAACATGTCCCTAGCATATACTGACCAACTAAGAAAGCCAGGGTTGGAGAGGCAGAAAGGCTTGTGGGAGACTGCTGAAACACGAAAGGCAAGTGAGAAAGAACCTTAGCTGGGGTAGTGGTGGTAGAGATGCAGTGAAAAGGAAAGATTTGTGAAATATTAAGGTTGATTTGCAATGAAGATGAGGTACAGAAAGAAGTTAAGAATAACTCTCCAGGGGCGCCAGGGTGGCTCAGTTGGTTAAGCGACTGCCTTCGGCTCAGGTCATGATCCTGGAGTCCCGGGATCGAGTCCCGCATCGGGCTCCCTGCTCGGCAGGGAGCCTGCTTCTGCCTCTGACCCTCCCCCCTCTCATGTGCTCTCTCTCATTCTCTCTGTCTCAAATAAATAAATAAAATCTTTAAAAAAAAAAAAAAGAATAACTCTCTGTAAAATTTGGGAGTCGGTAGAGAGATTTGAGCTGGACAAAGATTTAAGGGTCTTTAGCATCATAGCTGTAGGTGAAACCAAGAAGTTTGGTGAGATATCTCATGGGGAGTGGGCGGGAAAGAGAGAAGTTTGCACACAGAATGCAGAATTGGAATTTTGAAGGGTAGAAGCAGCGGGAAGATTCCATGAGCAGGGGCAGTGATGGAGTCTTGGGAACCTGGACATGTTAGGGATGGGACAAAGAAGATCACCCATACAGGTCAGGATTGATATTGGAAGTTTTCAGAGAATCAATGGTTCTATGGAAGGCATAATGAAAGAGATTTTTTCAGGAATTAGGGAAGGGTCAACAGCAACAAGCATGGATAAATGGCCCAATTAGATGAAATTTAGGAAAATACTGTTTTATTTGGAAATTGTGTCATCATTGGTGACTTGGTGAAATAAGTAGATTGGTGGGGACAGAAGTCAAGCTACAACTATTAGCTGAGTGAATGGGAGGGAAAGAAGTGAGAACATTAGATGGAGTTACTTTCTAAAATGTTCACCAAAAGGTGATTGCATATACATACACATATATATATGTATATATACATACACTTATAAAAGAAAGGAATGTATTTAATTCTTGAGAAGAAAGTGGGGAAAAAATTCACCGAAGAAAAGGAGATGAAACAGGAGAGGTAGATGTAAAGAGAAAGGAAGAGTGACCTTTCTCATGACTACACACTGCTGATAAATTCAACCAAATGCAAGAAATCCTGCTGTGGAATTGCTTGAGAGAAACAGTAAAGGGTGTGAGTGATTTTACTATGTTTACTGAGAGAATGGGGGTAAAGTGAAGACTGGAAACACAGGTATCACACAGAGATACAGACAGCAGAGAGTGAGACCCTGAGAGCGTAGGGTCTCCCCTGCTCCTGAATATCATGAGAAATTAGGGTGGGGAGATAATTTTGGACTTTCACAGACTGTAGGATTGAGGATCCAGTTAAGTCTGCCTGACTGTCCTGGGACGATACCACCACCCCACTCCAGTCCCCCAGCTCACCACTGCGATACACAAATCTTCACTAGGGGAAAGTTTAGGGAAAATATTCAGGTGCGGCTGTTTGGTACATAAGCAGTAGGATGACCGAGGCTATAACACTGTTCAACCCAGGAATATAATAGGAAGAAATATTAACTAGAAAAGTCTAACTCTAAAAATCTGACAATTAAGCAGAGTCCAAAATAGACTCCAATATGAAGAGATTGCTCCTAGAAAAAGACATACAAATGCCTCATAAACATATGAAAAGTTGGTCAACCTTACTCACAATCAGAGAAATGCAAATTAAAACTCCAGCGAAATGCCATTTTCACTTAGTGGAGAAACAGGCATGCTCAAATGTGATTGCTGGCAGAAGTGTAAATTGGTACAACTCTTGTGGAGGGTGTTTTGGTATCATTTATCTACATTTAAGACATTTTTCAAAATTTAAAATGTCCATGTACTTAGTCAGCAATTCCACTTCAAGGAATATTCTATGACTATTACAACTAGTACTTGTGAGAAATGACACATATAGAAAGTTTCTCATGGCAGAACTCTCTAATAGCAAAATGTGAAAATATCCTGAATGTTCATCAGCGTGATGGTGATCAAATAAAGGGTTATACAAGCAGACAAAGGAATATTATACAGCCATTAAAATAATGAGGCAGATCCACATGCCCTGATGTGGAAGAATCTCCAAATTATAGTGTGAAGGGAGAAGAGGCAAGGTAGTGTCTATAACGTCCTACCACATGTGTGTATACACACAACACACACATACTCATATGTTTACAACTGGAGTTTATAGGCACACATACAAATGTTTTTATTTGTATTTTATAGTGTGTCTCTAGACAGATATATAAGAAATTCCAAACCTGATTGTCTTCTGAAAGGGGAACTGGGTATTAAAGGGATACTTTTATAGAAAACTTACTTTTAACTATATACCTTTTTTTAACGTTTTGAATTTTGATTTCGTACATGTATTGACTACTTGAAAATAAGTTAACTTTTTAAAAATTAAGATAATTATGTCAAGCAGGGTAGCCTTCCTGTTTTGGTTAAAGGCCATTTAGAACGGCAGTGAAAGGGAAGGAAAACAAGGATGAAAAAACGAGAAATAAAAGATCAGTAGGCAGATTTAATGGTGCACTTACGTTGTAGGGCCACAAATTTGGAGTGGTATCAAAGCATGGTTAGGTGTGCTTTTCTGTTTTCTAGCAACACTGAGGAATTCTGCCATTAAGGTTGAAGAAGCTAGATTTTCAGTATTTAACATAGGATTGGAATTTTGAAGGACAGAGCAGCAGAAGGATTAAGTTGTAATAAATTGATAATAGAAGCATAAAAAGAACTCAGATGATTAAGTTTGGGTCTGGCCTGAACATACCAGAAAGACACTCTAGAGGAACAGGTAGAATGAGAGAGATGGCAGCATCAGCAGCCTGGAGGTCTGGAAGATTCCACAGACAGCTTCCATGAAGATGGGGCTGGAAAGGTATTAAGTAAGAATGTCTCATGAGGCAGTTTCCAAGTGATGTCATGTTCCAAGTTGAGAGTGGCTGATTGGAGAAGAGGTAAAGGTCACCTGAGGCCAGGTGACCCTGAACTGTAGGCTGCATCGTTGGATGCTTTGTCTACATAGGTATTGAAAATATCTGGAACTAAGGTTCAAAAGGTGGGAAGGAGAGGCAGACTATGAACTGGGCCCCACAGTGTTCTTTGATGGAGAAGAGACAGATGGTGAGGGTAGCATGTGACAGGGTAAGGATGGAGAGAGTCATACTCTCAAACAGCACAAACCCCACAGCTGCTACCAGCTCCAGCTCCCGTTACCTCTGATGTCACTCCTACCATTCCCTACTGGGGCCACACCGTTCCAGCCACACAGGTCTCATTGCTCATCTTAAACCTCTCCAGGCAAGCTTTACCTCACAGTCTTGGAGCTGGCTATTCCTCTGCCTAGAAACCTCTTTCCTCAGGTCTTTGCTCAAATGTCACCTCTCAGCGAGGTCTATGTGGACCACCCCTACATAAAGCAACGATCTTCCACCCCTGCTTTCCTTTTACCCATAATGTTTATCACCTTAAATCTTTTTAATTCACTATTTTCATCTACTTCCATCCATCTTTTATTTTAAGAAGCTCCTTGAGGGCAGGAAATTTACATATTTTATTAACTGCTTTATCCCTGGTGCCTACAACAGTGGGGGCAAGAGTGGGTACTCTGTAAGTATCTGCTGAATGAGTGAAATTAACTTTTATGTAGGGTAAATGAGTAGTAGGAGTTTCAAATCAGATTATTTTCCTGGATGTGTGTGTTTAAACATAAGTGCTTTGAATGTCTCACAGATAATCACCAAATGTTTAATGTGCATTTTCCAGGTGCTAAGCATGGTGCTGGTACAGCAGATGGAAAGAGAGGATCACACAGTGCTCCTGCTCTCAAGGATCTCATCATCTGGAGGGGGACTATGAAGACAGCAAAACACCTCAGCACCACTCAAGGCAACTAAAGTGCTGCAGGAATCCACAAAAATCATTGATTCCCCTTGTTGGTTTCCAAAGTGGTATGTATACTGTTGATTGCAGGGTGAGTGTGACCCTGACAGCACCAGCAGGGGATCCTGAGCAGCAGCGTGAAGGATGACAGTGATGACTGATAGGCTCTGTTCAAGGCACATTTCTCGAGTCCTCTCATGTGGAGCTCAGTAACCCTACAAGGGAGGTTCTCTCATTACTTGTTTCACAGAGAAGCAATGGAACGGACTCAGGGACATCAAGTTGGTGGCAGAGTTGACTCTTGAACCCAGGCAATGTGCCTCCAGAGCTCCTACCTACTCTTCACACCTGCACTCTGTGGTCTTCCTCGTTTCTTGACTGAAGAGGGTCGGGGAGGAGCTGAGCGTGGCCGGAAGAGTTTGTGTGGAGGGATGTGGTGAAAGAGGAGACTGGAAACAATAGCTGGAGCAAAGCTGTAGGGGGCTCTGAACGCTTGGCTATAGGGTTAGGATATCACAGCACAGTGGACAGCTATCATCGGGTTTTAGGAAATGGCATCATCTGTCTTGTGTTTCAAAATAATAGTTGACAGCACTGTGAAGCAGAAAGAGAAGGGAGGTGATGGGCATGTAAATCTGGCCAAAGGAAATGGAAAAGAGATACAGGCTTGGGAGATATTTCAGAGACATAACTGGTGGAACTAGACGAGGCCACAGGAGCTTGAGACATGAGTGGTCTGTTAACTGAGATAGAGCACATAGGAGGTAAACACAGAGAACTCTTAGAACTACTTAAATTTTTATATTCACTAGTGTCAAATCATCCTTATTATCCAGCCATAAAGATAAGCATTCTAAGTTTAAATAGTTTCCTGAGCAGATATGGAAATTAAATATTCTTCCTTCCATCTAACAGAGATTTTACCACCTACTAGTAAACTCAATTTATCAAGTCAATTAAAATATCTGTAGTAAAAGGTGTACATTTTTCCCTGAAATTGCTTTAATGGGATTTGGAGTTTTTATGGGAATCTTTACCTGGGTCTAGAATTATAAATTCCACTTTCCTTTTTAAAAAAGATTTATTTATTTATTTGAGGGAGAGCGAGCGAGTGAGCAAGAGACAATGCAGAGGGAGACGGAGAGGGAGAAATAGGCTCCCCACCAAGCAGAGAGCCCAATGAGGGGGTTCAATCCCAGGACCCTGAGATCATGATTGAGCTGAAGGCAGACACGTAACCGACTGAGCCATCCAGATGCCCCAATATAAATTAAATTTTCTATCAAATTTTCCACTTACTTTGCCCCCAAGAAGGAAAAACAACTACCTTCCCAAGAAATTATTTTTAATTTCAACTTATATTAAATATTTACTATTCTAAAGATAGCTCATTTCTCCTTGGAGTCTTCAAATCTCAAATTTAGTAACTGAGAACCAGCATCCATACTTATCAGTAAAAGTCAGCAGGGTTCTGACCAGAGGTAGTGTGGTGAACCCCATGCTAGAAGGCAAGAGACAGGTTCTCACCTACTTCTGTAGCAAGAAAATCTTGAAGACACCACCACACTCCCTTGAGCCTGCTTCTTCAATATTCTCTAATGCTCATTCATTTTTCACTCTATCATGCATATATTCAGTGAATATACATTGGGCGTCCACTCTAGGCAAGTCTCTCTCTCTCTCCTGGAGAGATACAGTCCTGAACTAGCCAGTTCCAATTCTCAAAGAGCTTTCAGTGCAAGTATTGCAAGCTAAACAACTGTGATTTTAAAAATTAGTATAATATTAATTTCAAGGATATCTCAAGGAAACATTCTATATTTTGAAGACAAAGGAACTAATCCATTTAAACATATGTAAAACTGTCAATATTCACTGCCTGGATAAGAATTCACTTTTTTAGACTTTGTAAAGATGGACAGACTCAGGAAACCAAGAAGGGAAAAAAAATCAGACTGAATCAAGAGTCCCTTTTTGTCTTCAGTATCATTGTACCATATTTGTAAAAAGAGGTCTGAATCCAAAGTAGCAATGCAGAGCCACCAGAAGATTCTCAGTTCTCCTCTGACCCTTTCTTAAAAACAAAAAACAAAAAACAACAATTATTTGTCATCAGGTAAAGTATGGGGCAGCCTCTGTAACTTTAGAAATATATGTGCTTCTGACCCCCGTGCCCTCTATAATCCATGGGCTGCAGACAGAGAAAGGGCAGGCCTCCTGTGGGGCATCCCGGACATTTTCTAGGAAGTAATATAGGAGGGCTGCAATGGGGCAGGTTTTGACAGGCTGTCTCATCTGCATTTGTCTTCACTGGCAAGGCACCATTTCTAGAAGAAATGTGTCTGGGGTCCTGCTGCCAAGCATAGGATGACTGTGGGATGCCCGGTTGCTTCTAATGGGAAAGTGCCCACTGTCCCTGCTGGGCTGGCTGGACCACAGCTGTCAGCTCGGTTCAGACAGAAGTGCCTGCCCCCTCTGAGCTTCAGGGATCTGTGCAGAACATCATTTCCACAGGATAACACAACAAACTAGCTCTATTGTACTCCATTTTGCTTACCCAGAAAGAACCAGTATTTTCTTCAAGCAGTCTTCTGAATATGAATGACAGCAGAGAAGCCAAGAGATTCTGGGCTCCTGATTCATTGAAAGCTGAGTCCAACTCCTATCAGCAAATAGCCCGTGGCCTGGGTAATGATGGATGCTCAATAGATATGTGTTGAATTAATTAATTAGTGGCTTAATAAGATACTTAATTTATGGACCTATGCCTAGTGTGGTATCTGGCACATGCCAAGTGTCACTAAATATTTGATGAGTGAATGAACCAGCTGCAAAGTCTGCAATGCAGTTGGGTTCGAGCTCCAGCACCAGATCCAAGACACCATGATGAAGGAGATGAAGTTATTCCAGCCTCTTCAGTCCTTACTCGAAGCCCTTGCGTACACTTAACCATGCTCACCCCAGACAATCTGCCAGCATGTCGTGTGTTCCCCAGACCAGGAGCAGTAGCAGCATCACCCAGAACTAGGCTAGGAATGCAAACTCCCGGGCCCCACCCCAGACCTCCTGTACCAGAAGCTCTGGGCATGGGGACTGGCAGTTTGGGCTAGGACAAGCCCTCCAGGTGACTGCAGTGCTCACTAAAGTTTGAGAACTGCTGTCCAGGTTTTTGTTTTTGTTTGTTTATTTCCAGAAAACTACCTACGTGAGAATCACCCAGGAGTGCTCGCTGAGCAGGCGGTTTGGCCTCTCCTCCAATTCTAGAGACCTCAAATCTCCAGGGTGGCAGCTAGAGCATCTGCATTTTGAAGAAGTGATTTTTTTAACACAGTGGTACCACTTCCCCAGAGCTTTACTCTCTTCCCATCAGTTTCAGCAGAAGCTTCTAGTAGATTAGATTTATTGTATTACCTCAATAAGTTAATAACCAGAGATGTTTTAATGTTTAATAAGGAATGAAAGGTCCCCTGTTCTAAAAGAATAATGTGTCCCTAACCATGGAAATTCAGATCCTGCTTTAGGCAAAAGAGGATGCAATGGCCTGCTTTCTGACATCTGAGAGGAGCCAGAGACAAAGTCAATTGTGTATTGGCTATTATGTCTTTAGAATTCAGCTATTTAAACAAGATGAGGCCCACAAAGTTCAACCTGCAGATGTGTGGAATTTTTTCGGCCATTAAAATATGCTTTATAAATAGAAAACTAGCATACAAAAATCTGAATTGCTAGCATTTCTCAAAACATTGAAACGTTTGGACCATTGAGCAAAAATATTCCCATACGGTAACAATCAACTAGATCTGAGTAGCCGTGCTCTTAGCTCACCAATGACCACCATTCCTTACACTCACCTTAATCTTACTGTGGCCCACTTCATCTTCTGTTGAGTTCCTGTTCTCTGTGGGCATTGGAGTTTGTGGCCTTTGCCTTTACATAGGCTTGATACCCTCATCTTAAAGGGAAGCATGTGGGGAAGAAGAGAGGTCCTGTTAGGGCCAAGAGAAGGGAGGTACAATGTGCACACCCAAGCCAGTCCAGTTCCCTTTATGTTACTTAAAATAAGGATGATGCCATTGCGATCACCTGAGCCTTGTTGGCTAAAGTGTGTGTCCATGTAGAGTCTTGTAACTGTAAGAATTTCAATGTGTTTTTCTTGTCTCCTCAGTCAGGTCAGGAGGATTTGCTAGCCTCCCATTACATGGAGGGTCCTTGACATGCTGGCTTTCTTTCCAGAATTCTGCTTAGCATTTTAATGCCTTTTGTCAAGTTGCAATATTTTTTTTCCAAAAAATTAAATAAGTATTTTATTAAAAACATTTTTCATGTTTTAAAATTGAATCACAACACTCACTTCTTCTAGTATTCATTTGATTATGAGAACAGCCATTTTTAACCAAGCATATAATAAGACAAAACAAATTATAGCTGGCCCACTTAATAGCATTTCCCCACATACCTTTCAGAAATATTATACTGCTTATATGATTATTGTATTATGCATATGCCTTAATAACTAACTTTATAAATTTAGGTTATGTGTTCCCACTACAAATAATTTTCCCCACCAAATATTTCTGAAAGTCTCAAAGCACATGAATTAAACAAGTAAATGTAACATCTGCTCTTTCCCCTCTCTTCTGCTCTGGTACCTGTTTATCGCTTTATATTTATTTCATTAGAAATCTGAGAGTGAGGAGGTTTAAATTCATGAACCCTAATAGCCACTCTGAAGTAGAGGTTAAGGAATAAGTCTTGCTCATGATAGAGGAGGTAAGGTTGAAAGATATAGCCCTTTCTCACTGCTGATGTTTACAGTTCTAAAGTAAGGTGACCATTACTTCCCTAGTGCTCTTCCAATGGGTCTCCATTTCCTGGAACAGAAGAATGTCATAGAGAAAGAAGAGGATAGAGACCTGAAACCATCCTGCACACATGCAGAGCACTGTCCACTTTTAATAGGACCTAACTACTTCATTGTCTTCATCCATAGGACTTTCCTATTTCAGGAAACTCCTGCCCATGAGGATAAAAGTTGCAGATAACTTCACTGTTCATTCTGGAAATTTCTCCAAAATCCTATTTCACTTAATACCAGACTGTCCAGCTTTTCAACAGAGAGCATCAAGTGACAGTTTACTCTTCAAGATTCTTGGAAACCTCACCATAAAACCCTTCCCTTGCTGTACCCACCAATTTTATGGGTTTTTTTTTTTTTCAGTTTTATCGAGGGATAATTGACAAATTAAATTGTGAGATAATTAAAGCGTACTAACAAGGCAGGAAACAACAAATGTTGGAGAGGATGTAGAGAAAGGGGAACGCTCTTACACTGTTGGTGGGAATGCAAGTTGGTACAGCCACTTTGGAAAACAGTATGGAGTTTCCTCAAAAAGTTAAAAATAGAGCTACCCTATGACCTGGCAATTGCACTACTGGATATTTACCTCAAATATACAGATGTAGTGAAAAGAAGGGGCACATGCACCCCAATGTTCATAGCAGCAATGTCCACAATAGCCAAACTATGGAAAGAGCCGAGATGCCCTTCAACAGACGAATGGATAAAGACGATGTGGTCCATATATACGATGGAATATTACTTAGCCATCAGAAAGGATGAATACCCACCATTTGCATCAACATGGATGGAACTGGAGGGGATTATGCTAAGTGAAATAAGTCAAGCAGAGAAAGACAATTATCATATGGTTTCACTCATATGTGGAATATAAGGAATAGCATGGAGGACATTAGGAAAAGGAAGGGAAAAATGAAGGGTGGAAAATCAGAGGGGGAGATGAACCATGAGAGACTATGGACTCTGGGAAACAAAAGGGTTTCAGAGAGGAAGGGGGTGGGGGGATGGGCTAGCCCGGTGATGGGTATTAAAGAGGGCACATACTGCAAGGAGCACTGGGTGTCGTGCACAAACCATGAATCATGGAGCACTACTACATCAGGAACTAATGAAGTACTGTATGGTGACTAACATAATGTAATAAAAAAAAAGTGTACAATGTGATGATTTGAAACACATATACATTGTAAAAGGATTTCCACCATCTAGTTAATTAACACATCCATCACTTCACATATTTACCCTTTTTCTTTCTTTGGTGAGAACATTTAAGTTCTACTCTCCTAGCAGATTTCCATATACAATGCAGTGTTATCAACTATAGTCATCATGTTCTACCCTAGGTCCTCAGACCTTATTCATCCTAGAACTGAAAGTTTATAACGTTTTACCAACCTCTCCCTATTTCTCTCACCACCCTCCACAGCCCGTAGGAGTTGACTCTGCCTGGCTTATTTCACTTTGCATAATACCCTCAAAGTCCATCCACATTGTCACAAGTAGCAGGATTTCTTACTTTTTTAAGGCTAACTAATATTCCATTCTATAAATATACCACATTTTCTTGATCCATTTTCTATTGACAGATAACTGTTTCCATACCTTGAATATCTGTGCTCCTATATTCATTGCAGCATTGTTCATTATCATATCACGATTCTTACCCAATCTTAACCCTTAAATCAGACTCTAAAGCCTCAAACATATTCTGATTTCTCCCTCCCTTCTCCTTGACTTTGTGAATAATAAATTCAGATTTTCCTGATCATCAGGGCTTTTTAGTGGTACTTGAAGAGTGCCAACATTCAACACTCCAAAAGACCAGACTCATCACCAGCCTTTTGGTTGTCATCTTCACCAACCAGCTGTATTCCAGCCCACCCTTCACAAAAGCTTTTTACCCTATTTCCATTTATTTGGTTCTGCCCTGCTGAGACAGGAAATTGTTTGGTATAGAATTCCAACTCTGAAGCTTCCTATGCCTGCTCAGCTCCTGGTCAATGATGCTCTCATCTCCCTGTTCAACAGCATTTTATTTTCCTTAGCTTTGAACTTCTGCTGGAAGAAGAATTATCTTAGTCACAGAGTAAAGCTAATTGTGGCCTCATCACATAAATAAATACTTTAGCCACACATTACTCACTGTTTCTATTTCAAGGACATAATTGCAAATATAAAGGAATGCATCCCTAGACCCTTGACAGAATGCAGTGTTGTGATACACTGGGCCAGCCTAGTAGGTTTACTACAAAAGCCAGTTCCCTTCAGAGGAAGCCATCCCTCTGTCCTTATGCAAAGGTTAAATGCATTAAATACATTAAAGGTGATTGTGAGAATCGTAACTCATTAACTCAACATGTGTTTTTGAGCAGGTACAGTATAGATATCAGGGAGCTCTTGTGTTCAGGCTCGGGTGTGTAGAATCAATGCAGTGGATCCATCATGGAGTTTGGTCTAATAATGACAGCCATGAGACAAATGTTTGCAAAAGTACTGCCTACACTGCAACTGTACAAAGTTCTATGGGGGACATAGGGCTACACACGTACATACCAGGGAAACCTAGTTAAGGCTGGGAACTTGGGGGAACTTGTTCTAAGAAAGTGATCTTTAAACTGAGACTTAAAACTTTTTGATCCTACCTGCCTTCCTTGGGAATCTTGAATATGATAGCATTAATTGAAAAAATGATAAATATTATTTTTTTTTTGTTTTGTTGGTTGAGATACGCTCTATGATAAAAATTTACAGGCTATCTAAAAAAAAAGATTTGGTGTGTTGTAAGTTTACAGATGAGGTTCTTATACAGTAGGTTTCTGTAGTTGAAAGTGCTAGTTATTACTGATGAGTGTCTTTTGGTTTTGGTTTGCTTGTTTGTCAATATAGATATCTCTTTGCACATGAGAGAAATGTTATGATAATGCTCAAATTTCAAGTCAAAGTTTTCTCTGTCATCTTCTGACATATTATAAAATTAAGTTTAGGAACTAAAACATCACTTAGTAATTCCTTCTAATTTTCATTTGTCTAAAAAATATTCAATTCAATTTTATTTGTAATATTTTTACCTTTCACGTACTATTTTTTCCCCTATTTATACTGGACAGAAAATGTCATAAAATGACAGGGCTCTAGAACATCCTGGAGAGGTCAGACAGATTGCATTATATCTGTTTAGAAAGCACAAATGAGGACTTCATGAATATAAATTAGTGTTTTATTTTTTCTAGTGTCACATATGATAAGTCAGTTCCCTGGCAAGTGACAGTGATATGAACAGTAAAACATCTCCTCATCTTTATGCAAAATAAAGGACTTAATAAGATAAATAAAAGGAGAATCTGAGAATGAAAAGAAAAGCATTCTTGTCTTAGGCAAATGAGTATGAGGGATGGGTAACAGAGGAGAGGAGGGTTTCATAACCAGTTGATTCACACCTCACCATGGAAATCAGGCAACACTCCTATTCAGGCTTGGCTTGGACCCTGAAGATATCACTGATATTTTGAAAGACAAAATATTAAAATAGTGTATTTCCTCAGTCAATCCTCATAATTTTCACCCACATCCAGAAAGCAATATGATAAAAAGAAAGAATGAAAGAAGGAAGGAGGGAGAGAGGGAGAGACAGAGAGGCCTTGTCTCCTTAGCTACATAGACACACAGACTATTTTCCTTTAACAAAACAAATTACCCAAAATTTACATTTCAGAGGAGCTGATTCCCATCTAATGAAAGTGAGGATTTTATTTACAAGTTTTATTTACAAGTATTATAAAAAAATTTTGAGGGAACAAATAGAAAGCCATTAAAGGTGGGGGGGCGGGGGGGATGGGGTGGCTGGGTGATAGACATTGGGGAGGGTATGTGCCATGGTGAGCGCTGTGAATTGTGTAAGACTGATGAATCACACGCCTGTACCTCTGAAACAAATAATACATTATATGTTAAAAAAAAAATAGAAGATAATAGGAAGGGAAAAATGAAGGGGGGGAATCGGAGGGGGAGATGAACCATGAGAGACGATGGACTCTGAAAAACAAACTGAGGGTTCTAGAGGGGAGGGAGCATGGGGGGATGGGTTAGCCCAGTGATGGATATTAAAGAGGGCACGTTCTGCTTGGAGCACTGGGTATTATGTGCAAACAATGAATCATGGAAAACTACATCAAAAACTAATGATGTAATGTATGGTGATTAACATAATAAAATAAAATTAAATATATATGGACATTGAAATTCATATAAGCTGGAGACTACCTGGTCTTTGGGATAGAATTCAGAAAGAAAAAGACCGAGGATTTTGTGCCTATATAAGTTTATTTTCAATTGCATTTAGCTATTAGAGTTCTTTATGTTATTAAATTATTTCTCTGGGTGCCTGGGTGGCTCAGTCAGTTAAGCAACCAACTCTTGGTTTCAGCTCAGGTCATAATCTCAGGTTGTGAGATGGAGTCCCATAGCGGGTTCTGTGCTCAGTGGGGAGTCTGTTGGAGATTCTCTCCCTTTCTCCTACCCCTCCCCCTGCTCTTTCTCTAGCTCTCACTCTCTCTAAAATAATAAATAAATAAATCTTTTAAAAAATTATTTAAAAAATTATTTCTCAACTCATCCATTGCCTTTTCTCTGTCTGCTCAGTATACCTACATCTTCTCTAGAGCTATCCCATGAGATCAGAAGGTAAATTATACGAATTCCAGATTCAGCTACCTTTAATTAAAACTTTTCTCTGCAAGGATTTCTTGATAACCATGGAAATATATGGAACTCAGAAGCCCCACCATCTTAAAGTTGAATCAAACTGATTAAAGTTCTTCATAAGGTAACTCATCTTTGTGTGGCACAAGAAGAGATTTCCCTCAGGCCTTATGATGGACACACTCCCTAGATCAATAACCTGTCTCTGCTCTCTCATTCTTTGCTTTCTTTGGATTTCCAGTTCAGGAGCAAGATAAACTCCCAATCAGATATATTACCTCAACTTTGACATCTTCTATTTTTAAAGTCTGAATAACATTTTGCACATGAATGCTAATGAAGCAATTTATCTAAAGAAAACACTAAACTGGAATCAGAGAAATTGAAAGAGACAATTTGAAAATATGAAGATAATACCTTAATCTGTCTCTTACTGGTGCAGTAACTTCAAATGCGAGTCAAGCAGTTTTATCAAGCGGCTGAGATACTCATCAGGAAAGGCTTGGTCCTTGGCTTCTCCAGGGTCTTATCTGGCTTTTAGAAAATGTGGCTGAATATGCTTCAAACATTTTTACCTTTGTCAGATTTTCCATAGCTCTTGAAGTATGTTTGGAGCTAGAAAGATGAAGATATCAATCTCCAACAACACATACATGATGATGCACCTCACTCATTTTGCCTGGAATTATTCAGTTAGACTGCCATATCTATTTCATCACCTTTTCTTTCTTTTACCCTTAAGGTCCTATAAAGCTCTTATCATAACAAATGAATTAAATTTGATTATTTGCTCCTGAAGGTTTAACTGTTGTTCTGCCACATATTCCTTTATATTAAAGGAATGGAGGGCGCCTGGGTGGCTCAGTCGGTTAAGCTCTGCCTTCGGCTCAGGTCATGATCCCAGGGTCCTGGGATCGAGTCCCACATCAGGCTCCCTGCTCTGCGGGGAGCCTGCTTCTCCCTCTCCCACTCCCCCTGCTTGTGTTCCCTCTCTTGCTGTATCTCTCTCTGTTAAATAAATAAATAAAATCTTTAAAAAAATAAAAAATAAAAAAAATAAAGGAATGGAGTAGATCTGTGCTGTCCAATCCAGTAACCACTAATTACATGTTGCTATTTAGATTTAAATGAAAATTAATTAAAATAAAGTAAAATTGGAAATTCAGTTCTGAAGCCACATCAGCTGCATTTCAAGTACTCAATAATCATATGTGAGTAGTGGCTATTGAATTGGCCCATACAGAAATAAAATTTTTCCATTTTCACAGAAAATTATATTGGACACTACTAGATTAAATGATTAAAGAAATTAATTAATTCCTCAGTTCAACTGGGATTAGATTTTTTCAGTATGTTTTTTAACTTCTCATCTCTTTTAGAATGTAGACATGGTTCTAATAAGCATATAGCTAGGCTAGAGTTCAACTTAGGAGGCGAATTCATCATCCATAGAAGAGTATGTCAGGCTGCATAAGCAGATAGAAAGAAGATACCAAAAAAAAAATATATGTTTGAATTGGACTGTCTGTCTGGAAGATGAGGACATAAGGTCGATGAAGTTCTTTTTTGTGAAGCAGAAATCATGGCAAAAGTCAGAGGACAGAACATTAGAGCTAGGTGTGGATCAGGAGGAAAGTTAAATAAGCAAGTTGCTGATAATCAAGGTAAGGTGAATTCATACCGGACTGGAGTAGGCCCTAATCCCAAGACTAATGTTCCTATAAAATAAGGCAAGTTTGAACACAGGCACTGACACAGGAGAACACCAGGTGATGATGAAGGCAGAGATTGGATATGTCTACAAGCCCAAGGAATACCAATGATTGTCAACAATACCAGAGGCTAGGAAGAGGCAAAAAATGATCCTCTAGAGGCTCCAGAGAGCGTGGCCCTGCCAATAACTTGATTTCAGATTCCTAGCCTTCACAACTCTGAGATGGTAAATCTATTTTATTCTAACCAACCTGGTTTGTGGTCATTTGTTACAGCAGCCCTAGGAAACTAGTACAAGTATATGTTATACCTCATTCCTCCTGTACGAAGTACCTCAGCAGAGAATGCACCTCAAGAGAGACTAAGATTGCACCATTTTACTGGATTACCAGCCCAGTGTTGAGGCACCTGCTCTGTTCAAGGCAGATTGCCCTTCAGTAGACAAGGTAGCTATTAGGATGCTGAGTTCTCATGATCTGATATGGCAGCAATATAGTGAAAAATAGAACATTAACCAGGCCTCTCTGGACTAATTTGGGCTTAAAAAGCATCCCTGAAGTTGTTGCAGTTATTACAAGAGAGAGATCTCAGACGGAGAAAAGAGATACTCTTGCAAAATGTGGGTAGGGGTTCAGCATCATCTACTTTGAATATGAAAAAGAATATGATCTCCTTTGGTATCTCAGGCTGATAAAACAGGATGCATTGGTTGCAATAACAAATTCTTTCCGACTTGACAAGCTGCATACGCAAGTGTTAAAGAATCCAACCTAAAGATGCTAGGGAAAGAAAGAAAGTATTCTTTACTCTTTTTTAGGATCAAAAAGGAGTAAGAACAAAAAGCCCATATAAACAAGATATTGTAACCTGGGCTAACTTTTGCAACATTTGATTTTTATGAAGAGGTATATAATTTAATTTGCAATATATTCCAATCATTCCCTAAGCTATCAAAACTGTAGGTCTCTGGTTGCTACCATCTGGACCTAGATACCTGTACTAATACCTGACACTCAGGCTCTGAGCCACTGAAATGCAGGTCCTTGGTATATTAGGAGGTCTGTAATTTTCTATGGGTGTCAGGCTAGACCTCTCCAACTACCCAATTTCATATAAGAACCAAATTAAGAACCAGTCTCAATGGTCTTTCTACTAAGATCCTTGGTTTTCTGTGGCTCGCTAGCTCTCTGCAGGTTTAGAGGCCAGCCCTGAAGGTTCAGCTGGCTCGCTTGGGGGAGCTGAGGCCCTTGGGTCTTTCTTCTTCTTGCCCATTTTTATCAGAACTATTCCCAAACTTCTTGGTATCAGCTCACACCAAGCTTCCTTACTAAGAACTTGACAACCTCCACTTGACCCTGAGAACTCTTCCCCAAAGGGTTGGGGGCAATATTTATCTCCTAAAGCTGAGATGCCCCGGGGAGGGCTTCCAGGTTGCCACATACTCATTGATTTCGTCTCCTGGTCTCTTCCCAAGAGGGAAGAAAGAAGCAAGCAGCCTTGCTGTCTTAGTCAGGTTTTCCCCATCCTACTCCAGCCCACAGTCTGGTCCTGTTTTGCTCATTTCTCTCCTGGAGAATAGCTTATAATGTAGCACAGCTGGGACCCCATCATTAGTACAAATGGCAGGGATCTACTTTATATATGGAAATTATTGTTAAAATTATGCTCTATATTTTGAAGCTATTTTATTACCCCTGATATTTCTTTACTGTTTTAGGAATTCAAGTGGGAAAAGTATGCATGATTAAGCATGTTAATCTGCCAATGGAATTATGGACCACCAAACAATTAATTGTTTCTTCTGTTTAGTGTGCTGGAATCTTAGAAAAAACAGACCCATGAAGTTTTTGGTCAGTGAATGTGCCATTCAAACTACAATGATGACAAGAAAGGTTTGTTTTTGCCCTGGTTCACTGACAGCAAATTATTGGGACATGCTTGAGCAGTTTTTAGTTTTATATTATCTTTCCTTTTGTGATGTTGCATCAACTTTTTCCACCCTAGTGTCCCAACTCCAGGCAGTACTAATGTAAAACTATGTGCAAATATATATGATATTTTAAATCACTAAAAAGATTTTGAGGCAAGTGTCAGAAGAAACTTCTACAAAAAGTCAGTTTTATGCTTAAACATTGATGTATAATATATTATACTTTTCTTTTTTTCTAGCCTACAGGCTCTTTTACTTATTCCTTACCTTCCCCCCACCCCTAGTTTTCAATACTTGGAATATTTTGTTGTAATATGGTCAAATAAGGTAACTTCTATTCTAAAAAATACTGCTGGCCACCACGATGATGAGGTATATCAAAGGTAAACTTTCCTGTTGTACAGAGACAGATTATTTTTGGCAGAATCAGAGCAAAAATTTGGATTAAACTAATCACCTTTTTCTGCACAACACATTCAGAAGCAACATTTTTTAATCCCTGTCAACTGTGCCTTCGTTTATACTGGCAACAACAATTGACAAAAGTTATTGTCACAGTATTTCTTGGAAGCAATGGCCAGAGCACAGGGAATCACCAATTTTATATAAGTGCCATCCTCAGAATCAAGGGAGAAGGTTAAAAAAGTCATTTTCAGAAACTGAACCAAACAAAGAACAAGATAAAACAGATGCTGGTCTCCTGTGGAATTCTTTCTAGGGAAAAAAAAATCTTCTTCCAATAGATATTTCATCAAAAAGTATTGCTGATGAGAACACGGTGCCTTGTAAAATCTGTATGCTCCAACTTCCATCTAAAATGCAATAAATACAAGGAAAGCTAAACTTGAGTATTTGAAACTTGACTGTCACTAGATAACATTAGACTAGTAAAGGCTTTTGCTAAAATGATAAAAAAAAAAAAGGGAATTGGCTTTAAAAACAAAAAGGTGTTAAGTGTTTACTTAGCATCATTTAAGAAAAATTCTGAATCATTTGAGCACCAGTCACCAGTACTTAAGATCAAATTTGTTTCACTGTATTTGCTGGTCAAATAAGAATTTCTCTTAGGGAGAAAATGATCCTCAAAAAACTACCTTATGTTCCCTTAAGAAAGATGAGAACTTAGCAGAGGGCATCAACATCAACAAAGGATATTATAATTGGTGTGGAAGAGGGTTCTTTTGCCTGAGAAAAGAGTAATTTGTGGAGTTTGTACCCAAAAGGAAATGAGAAAGATAAATAAAGAGGAATGAGAAAGGAGGAGGAAGAAAGGAGTAATGAAATCTTCAAGGATGGGATAGTTATCCATTATACTTATTTTTCCCAATGCTATTATGTGAACCTCTCCTCTTGCTCATTTCTAAAAATCACTCACGGACTCTACCAAGGTCATGATCACTTTGAGAATGTGTGTGTGGCGGGGCGGGGGGGGTTGCGGGGAGGGGAGGGGATGGGTGGTAGGTATATCTTAAACTTGAAGAATGGACTGGATTTCATATCTTGGCCACTGTGGTGTATAACAGAAATTCCTGAAGTAAAAGAAAAAGAAGGAAAGAAAGATGGAAGGAAAAAAGAAAAAAGTATCTCCTTGAAAGTAGAAAAAAAAATTCAGAGAAATCTTGGCATAGGGCTTCCATAGGTTGAGAAATTGGGGGAGGGTGCAGTGCCAATGCTATTTAGATGGCAACATACAGGTGGCCCCAACTGATACCTTACTGGCACTAGGAAGAGATGCTCCTCATGAGTTTGGGGCACTTTCCAAAAACTCCCCTCAAGGAGCCTCATTACTATCCAGTGTCTTTTACTCTGATGCTAATAGACTCTGCTTGCCTCCCTGACTTGATCTTTGAGAGTTGCCCAAAGTTAGCTGTACAGATGGCAGGAAAGATAACAACCTTGCTTCCATCACACAGAAAGAATTGGAATCACATGTTAGGGCTTAGATCAAATGCACCAGGGACTGTCCTCCAATAATAATAACAACACAACAACAACAACAACAACAACAACAACAACAACAAAACAACGTATGGCTCAGTGCACAGAATTCCATCTGAAATTGCCCTGGGTAGCCTGACTTACGTTGCCATTCTTCTTCTATCACTTGGGCCAGACACTGAACTCAACGCCATATGATCAAAGCCCTGATTTAATGTCTTGACAATTCTGTACTTTGGGTTGAAGCATACTATAGTGCAGCGTTTCCTAAAATGGAAAGGATCTACTGATACTGCTATAGTCCAACCACCAGATTGAGACTCCTTATAATACCCCTAGCCTAACCCACACCTGACATTTGCTTCTCTTGGGACCCTGAGTATTGGATCGCCAATCCATGATTGCTGGGGTTAGCCTGCAGTGCTTCTCCCCATCATGTCCCTTGCATTTGAGCTGAGTATTCCAGAGTCAAACTAGTCTTATTCCATAACATCACCTCCATTTCCCAAAGGAAACTGCAACTCAGAGCTGTTAAGATGCAGCTCAAGGTCATCTAGCTAAACTAGGTTCTCAGAAACAGCTTTGTCTAAACCTAGACCAACTGTTCTCTCCACATTGTCTCCTAGCCTCCCATTATTTACATTCTGAATTACTCCAAAAAGGATTTGAGGTTTTAAAATTAATAACTGAATTCTGGTTTATAAATCAGCATCCTGTACGATTGGGTAGCATGAATAAATTCCATTGCAATTTCTCCTAATGATAAACTTGCTAGATCCAGCAATTGGACCAATGGTGAATTCACCAAAATGCTGATACTCTGTAAAGCCACCTGAAACAACCCTCAGATCTTTCACAGGTATTGGAACTACAGGTATTGGAACTACATTTTGGTTTCCACGAGGATCCATGACACTGTGGATAATGTCACTTAAGAGACTATTTAACAGAGACTTGAGATCCAGTTCCAATTATCTTCAGCTCTCAACAAGTCACCTTTACAGCAAATTGAGTTCAATGATTAAACCTTATCTTTAAGCTCAGAATAGCAACAGCAGGGAGTAGAATGAGTCATTCCTTCCAACATATTCTCCCCTTATCTTATCACATTGCAGTACCACCCACCTGCTCACACAGAGACTCCTCCATAATTCTCCTCAGCTCTTTCAGCTGGATCTTGATTTTGGAAGCACAATGGGTATTTGATGTGCTTCACAGATACATGTGGCCCCACTTCCTATTTTCAAAGTTATTCTCACTGGATCTCCTTTAAAATAGAACTTTGAAGTTTTCTTTCTTCTAAGTGGGCCTGCTTTCTTGGCTCTCTACCCAAAGAGTTATCTCTAACCGTCTGACTAATATCAGGAATGCTCTTAACATTCTGTTAGCTCACTTACTATCCAGGCCTCAAAAGTCAATTTTCCTCAACTTCACTGAAAAGAAACGAAGTTTTTTCTCAAAATGGCAAGACATTTCTTTCCTTGGCCTGTTCTTTAGTAGCACAGTGGTTAAGAACAAAATCTCTGGATTCACAGCTAAGTACGAATGCCAGCACCAGCACTTACCAGCTGTGTGGTCTTGGGCATGTGCCTTAATCTGTCTAAATCTCAGATTCCATTTCTATCAAATAAGACTAACTATCTGCCTTTATATACATTGAAAAAATGTATATGAGGCACTTAGAATAGACTATAGTACATAAATAAGTGCTTAGAAAATCATTGTCATAAATTAGAAAGTAATGAATAGTCCTAAGAAATGAAAAAAAAATGCAAATCACTGCTTGGGAGGTGGGGCAGAGGAAAGCATTTATATATCCAAGGTATTTGTGTCCATGGATTAGTGTCCCACTTACCTTTAACTCTTCTCCTTTCAACTTTTCCCCTATATGATTAATATATTTGGCGGAGGACTGACAGATTAATTAATCTCTCTAAAGCCTGGCACTAATCTGGTTACATTCTGTTCAGAAGACTTCACTGGATTGTCATTGTCAAATAATTCAAACATACACTCTTTGTCTTGACACCCTCCATCCCTATTGAAAGGGCCTTGAAATGTTAACTATGAAGAATCTAGCAGTAGGCTTGGGATATAACTGGCACACGTTAAGTCTTGCTTTGCCTTCCCTTCCTTGAATATTATTGCCCAAGTCAACTACAACTCCCTTTATGTTTCTATGGGTAGGGATGTCTCAGTGTCTCCTGCAACATATCCAATGTTCCCATCTGCCTCTACTTACCCCATCTGTCAACCTTCCTTTTCCTTCAAGCCCAACTCAAATGTTAGCCCATCCATAATCCTTTGTCTAGTATTCTCATTTAAGGGAGCTCTGTGGTTTTTCTAGACAACTTTCTACTCTTGTGTATTTTATTATACTTTCCAGGGACTCTCCACAAGTTTCATACCACTTTGGAAATGCCAGGGAATTCCAATATGGCCAAAGGCAGTGATGCCTGGGAAGTGACCTATAAGAAACCTAAAACCCCTCCAAATTTAGGAACTGACTGAGCCTTAAATGTGTGAAAGAAAGAGCATGCATGGGCTTTGAAGTCTAGCAGACTGGGTTTGAATCTCATCTCTGGAATTTCATGAGTAGTTGGCCATTGCAATTACTAAACCTCTATGAGAATTGGTTTCCTCTAATAGGACTACTAATGCCCAATTTTGAGGTTTTGTTCTGCAGACATGAGATAATATATAAAAATCTCAGTGCCTAGCAAAAAAAAGGATATGCTAAGAAAATGCCAAATATAATAATTGTCCAGTCAACTGGCAAAACTATTGGCTCTAGTGGGTCAATTATTCAAGCCTGGTCCATACATAAGCTTCATAAGAGTTTATGTAGTTTTTCTAGGACTTAGGTGAGATATGTCAGTCAAGGCTCAGCTCAACAGCTCAAGCTGAACAGCTCAGCTATGACTGAATGCAAACCCAAGTGATGCCTTGCTTTGAGAGACCCAGTGAGATTCTCCTGAAGAATATGGATCATTTTTATAAATATAACAAACCACAAAGGAAGTTATTTTGGCTCAGTATCATATCCACATTTCTCTTTGAGAAAACAGTAACTAGAAAATGAACTGATCCTACATTTTTAAATTTAGGTCTCAGTTGAATTACATCCTCATGTTGTAACAGAAATGTGAGGCCCAGACATGGATTTGTGTTTGTCTAACATCTCAGACCTAATTAATGACAGAAATAGGTCAGGTTTTCTGACTCCTAGAATACTCAATAATTATAACTGCTCCAAGCTTGTTTCAGTTGGGAACTTGCTTTGTGTTTGAACAGAAGAAGAAGGGGTCCATAATGATGGCAATAAAATACTTTTCCTCATGGTAAAATTATGTATTGTTCATGCAATGGAATCAATTTGGCTAAAGAATTCAAACTTTAAAAGAAAATCTCTTCACAGTGGGTAAGAAACAGGCACTGCTTTTCTTAGTGTCAAGAAAATTGAAGTGCAAATAGATGAAAGCTATGTCTAAAAGATATCAAAACCTTTTTCATTTTGCATCTGGATGTTTTTCACATTATGTAGAGTCAAAATAAATTTCTGCAAGTCTTAGAAAATCAGAGTAGAGGAATAAAGAACAAAATTCAGATTTTCTAGGTCCTTCTTTTATCATCACTTCATTCATTTGCAGCAATGCTTCTGTATTCTGTATTCTGTATCTATTTTTTCTCAAAATTCACACTTCTTAAAGTAAGTGAATTATTTCACAATTCATTAACTGACAAATTATTTTTTGAGACAAAGTAAGCAATCATGTTAGATTAAAATTCCTCATTGATGAACATCCCAGAATGCCATTTATCAAGTACCCATACACTTGTAAAAAAAAGAGTAATATTAAATAATTGGTATTTTGTGCAGTTTTTTGATGAATTAGCATTTCAAGTAGGCACAATTCAGACATATACTTAAAAGGCTTAGGTAAAGTAATCTAATCCATGTGTTTCTTGGAAAAAAAGAAAATCCTTTTCTTTAATGTTTTATAAGTCAAGATTAGAAGAACCTGAAGAAATACAATTTTTTTTAAAGATTTATTTATTTGTTTGAGAGGGGGAAAGGCAAAGGGAGAGAGAGACAGTCTAAAGAAGATTCCACACCAAGTGTGGAGCCCGACACGGGGCTCAATCTCACACCCTGAGATCATGACCTGAGCCAAAACCAAGAGTCAGACGCTTAATTGACTCACCACCCAGGCATCCCAAAATACAATATTTATGCTTGACAGAGAGAGACCTAAGTCATTCCACACCTCAGGAGATCATTCTTTCACTTTTTCTTCAAGGTTTACAAAGAAAAGCAGAGGTTAGTGTAGATATGGTTGGATTATTCTCTAGGTCTATAAAGATCTAAAATCTAATTAGGTTACAATTTTGTATGCAGATATAATATCTTCAGTATGAGACAACCAGTGAACAAAAGCCCTCAGTTGACTGCAGGGAAGAGAGCCTGTAGCTGACACTTTATTACCATTAGATATCTATTTTCCTTTATTCCTTACCATCAGAATCTCAATTGTTCCTGTGACATTAATGTCTCCTGATTAAAAAAGAAAGGAAGGAAGGAAGGAAGGAAGGAAGGAGGAAGGGAGGGATAGGGGGAGGAGAAAGAAAGAAAAAAAAGAAAGAAAAAAGAAAAGAAAGAAAGAAAGAGAAAGAAAGAAAGGAGGGGGGAGGAAGAAAGAGAAAGAAGAAGAAAGAAAAAGGAAGGAAGGAAGGAAGGAAGGAAGGAAGGAAGGAAGGAAGGAAGGAAGGAAGGAAGGAAGGAAGGAAGGAAGAAAGAAAGAAAGAAAGAAAGAAAGAAAGAAAGAAAGAAAGAAAGAAAGAAAGAAAGAAAGAAAGAAA